>NC_030683.2:8988927-9003927 GCF_000004195.4 Xenopus tropicalis | reverse complement strand
TGTTACTTTTTATCACTTTTTATCTGTCTATTCAGCCCCTCTCCTATTTATATTCCAGTCTCTCATTCAAACAACTGCCTGGTTGCTAAGGTAAATAAGATCCTAGCAACCGCATAGCTGCTAAAATGCCAAACAGAACAAAAAGTGAATTTAAAGGTGTACTACCCCCTTAATAGGGATTTCTTTAAACTTAATGATAAAATCCATGGCGAGTGGGCCGTTGCACTGACTGCAGAACTCTATGATCCAACCCAGATGATTAGGCCTTGGTGGGTGTATTGAAAATCTGTCAACAAATTCCAGCGCTGCAGGAGTCTACAGAGATGTTAGTGCCAAACGACGTCAGCCTAATGAGCCCCCCCGGCCGGCTAGCGAGAGCGCAGGCAGCACCGCCGATACGTCTGTACAGTGTATGGGGCTATACCGGCAAGGGAATGTGTTTCACTCCTAGTTTACTCTTTTGCCCCCATCCCCATGTGACTGCACCAGTACGCAGGATTGTGATTGGAGGATGCTCTGTAAGTAGGTTGGGCTTGGGACACTGGGGGGTTTCTAGTTCTGTGGGAGGTTTATTTCCCCTTGCTTTTCTGCCCCCTTTGTAAACCTTTTGCCTGGGGGGAGGTGGATAGGGACCTCCCTAGTCTTGTGGTAAAGAAGGTCTGAAACTCCCCAAAAATTCAGCACCCCAAAGTGAGGTCTCAATATTCTGCTTAATTGTGGGCCTTTCGGCCAGCTGGCCCGGAGTTTGGTGACGGCAACTCATTGCTCCCTTTTTGCACTGTGTGTCGTTAATGCACTTTTTGGTCAATAAAACACTGCTCCTACCCTGTGGCACAGATCCTATCTGATCCCCCCCCATTGTAAGCAGCAGTCCTGCTCTGCTTTATGGCTGAGATTCTAGCTATCTGTATAACAGAGCATTCTGTCACAGTGGCACAGATCCTATCTGATCCCCCCCATTGTAAGCAGCAGTCCTGCCCTGCTTTATGGCTGAGATTCTAGCTATCTGTATAACAGAGCATTCTGTCACAGTGGGCACAGATCCTATCTGATCCCCCCATTGTAAGCAGCAGTCCTGCCTGCTTTATGGCTGAGATTCTAGCTATCTGTATAACAGAGCATTCTGTCACAGTGGCACAGATCCTATCTGATCCCCCCATTGTAAGCAGCAGTCCTGCCCTGCTTTATGGCTGAGATTCTAGCTATCTGTATAACAGAGCATTCTGTCACAGTGGCACAGATCCTATCTGATCCCCCCATTGTAAGCAGCAGTCCTGCCCTGCTTTATGGCTGAGATTCTAGCTATCTGTATAACAGAGCATTCTGTCACAGTGGCACAGATCCTATCTGATCCCCCCATTGTAAGCAGCAGTCCTGCCCTGCTTTATGGCTGAGATTCTAGCTATCTGTATAACAGAGCATTCTGTCACAGTGGCACAGATCCTGTCTGATCCCCCCATTGTAAGCAGCAGTCCTGCCCTGCTTTATGGCTGAGATTCTAGCTATCTGTATAACAGAGCATTCTGTCACAGTGGCACAGATCCTATCTGATCCCCCCATTGTAAGCAGCAGTCCTGCCCTGCTTTATGGCTGAGATTCTAGCTATCTGTATAACAGAGCATTCTGTCACAGTGGCACAGATCCTATCTGATCCCCCCATTGTAAGCAGCAGTCCTGCCCTGCTTTATGGCTGAGATTCTAGCTATCTGTATAACAGAGCATTCTGTCAAGTGGCACAGATCCTATCTGATCCCCCCATTGTAAGCAGCAGTCCTGCCCTGCTTTATGGCTGAGATTCTAGCTATCTGTATAACAGAGCATTCTGTCACAGTGGCACAGATCCTATCTGATCCCCCACATTGTTAGTCCTGGCAGTCCTGCCCTGCTTTATGGCTGATACCCTAAAATGATACACACAGGCAAGTGACTACAGGACAGAAATTTAATTCAAATCAAAGCAAAATCATGGACTTAAGGTTGATATGAGAGGTGCAGTATGACAAGAGACCAGCAGAGGGCGCCATGACCTTATTATTCGCAGAGCAAAGGGTTAGTAATGGGATGGAGCCGAGATGGAATTTCTTTCCCACTGGAGCTGAGAATCCCTAGGAGCTTGCGATCTACATGTGCTGCCGTATCAGTTGGCTGGAAGTCTCCCTTATCTGAATGCCGATGAGCAGACGTTGGAGCTGTATTGGGATTGGGGAATGACTCGCTGGGTGGCAATCTGGGGGTGCGGGGTACATTGCTAGATGTTTGGGTACAATTTGTGCTGGGGGGGACCCCGTAAGGTTGGGGTTGCTATGCATGCTGGGGGGGGGGGGACCTGTAAGGTTGGGGTTGCTATGCATGCTGGGGGGGGACCTGTAAGGTTGGGGTTGCTATGCATGCTGGGGGGGACCTGTAAGGTTGGGGTTGCTATGTATGCTGGGGGGGGACCTGTAAGGTTGGGGTTGCTATGTATGCTGGGGGGGACCTGTAAGGTTGGGGTTGCTATGCATGCTGGGGGGGGACCTGTAAGGTTGGGGTTGCTATGCATGCTGGGGGGGACCTGTAAGGTTGGGTTGCTATGTATGCTGGGGGGGGACCTGTAAGGTTGGGGTTGCTATGCATGTTGGGGGGGGGACCTGTAAGGTTGGGGTTGCTATGCATGCTGGGGGACCTGTAAGGTTGGGGTTGCTATGTGTGCTGGGGGGGGACCTGTTAGGTTGGGGTTGCTATGTATGCTGGGGGGGACCCCGTAAGGTTGGGGTTGCTATGCATGCTGGGGGGACCCCGTATGGTTGGGGTTGCTATGTGTGCTGGGGGACCCGTAAGGTTGGGGTTGCTATGGGTGCTGGGGGGGACCCCGTAAGGTTGGGGTTGCTATGTGTGCTGGGGGGGACCCCGTAAGGTTGGGGTTGCTATGTGTGCTGGGGGGACCCCATAAGGTTGCGGTTGCTATGTGTGCTGGGGGGGGACCCGTAAGGTTGGGGTTTGCTATGTGTGCTGGGGGGGACCCCGTAAGGTTGGGGTTGCTATGTGTGCTGAGGGGGACCCCGTAAGGTTGGGGTTGCTATGTGTGCTGGCGGGGGGACCCCGTAAGGTTGGGGTTGCTATGTGTGCTGGGGGGGACCCCGTAAGGTTGGGGTTTGCTATGTGTGCTGGGGGGGACCCCGTATGGTTGGGGTTGCTATGTGTGCTGGGGGGGGACCCCGTAAGGTTGGGGTTGCTATGTGTGCTGGGGGGGACCCCGTGAGGTTGGGGTTGCTATGTGTGCTGGGGGGGGACCCCGTAAGGTTGGGGTTGCTATGTGTGCTGGGGGGGACCCCGTGAGGTTGGGGTTGCTATGTGTGCTGGGGGGGGTGCCTGGGGGCTTGGGGTGCAGAGGGGGTAGATCGCTGGGAAGAATGTGAGAGTTGTAGTTGCCCAGCTGGGAGGCTGCAGGTGTAGGGATGCTGGATGGGAATTAGTGCTGCATGTGTATCCACCAATCAGCATTCAGCTTTCTGACACACCTCCCCTGCAGCTCCATCAGGCTCATACCATGCTGGGGGGGGGGATATTTACTATTGGTGTCATTCTTTATTTAGTTCCAATATCCTCTTATACCCCCCATGTACTGCCCCTCCCCCCCCCCATGTACTGCCCCTCCCGCCTGAGCCCCGCCCCCTGATTTTCCCTGCCCCCCCCCACCTTACGCTTCTGACTGACACCCACATCTCTCTCTCAGCCCCCCCCCGCTCCCTCACTTCTCTGCTTTATTCTCACCTTCTCAGTCTCACATACACTCTCTTCCTTCCTTTCTACTCACACTCACACTCACACCCATCTCTCTCTGTCCCCTCTGTCACACACACACACACCCATCTCTCTATCACTCACCAACTTTTTCTCCCAATCCCCTGCCCCTACTCCAACTCACTGTCCCCTCCCCCACACCCCATCTCTCTCTACCCCCCCCTGCACCCCATCTCATTCTATTCCCTCACCCCTGCACCCCATCTCATTCTATTCCCTCACCCCCTGCACCCCATCTCATTCTATTCCCTCCCCCCGCACCCCATCTCATTCTATTACCTCCCCCTGCAACCCATCTCATTCTATTCCCTCACCCCTGCACCCCATCTCATTCTATCCCTCCCCCTGCACCCCATCTCATTCTATTCCCTCCCCCCTGCACCCCATCTCATTCTATTCCCTCTCCCCTGCACCCCATCTCATTCTATTCCCTCCCCCCTGCCCCCATCTCATTCTATTCCCTCCCCCTTGCACCCCATCTCATTCTATTCCCTCCCCCCTGCACCCCACCTCTTTCTTTTCCCTCCCCCCTGCACCCCATCTCTTTCTATTCCCCTCCCCCCTGCACCCCATCTCATTCTATTCCTCCCCCCTGCACCCCACCCTTTTCTTTTCCCTCCCCCCTGCACCCCATCTCTTTCTATTCCCCCCCCCTGACCCCATCTCATTCTATTCCCTCCCCCTGCACCCCACCTCTTTCTTTTCCCTCCCCCGCACCCCATCTCTTTCTATTCCCTCCCCCTGCACCCCATCTCATTCTATTCCCTCCCCCCTGCACCCCATCTCATTCTATCCCTCCTCCCTGCACCCCATCTTATTCTATTCCCTCCCCCCTGCACCCCATCTCATTCTATTCTCTCCCCCCGCCCCCATCTCATTCTATTCCCTCCCCCTGCACCCATTCCATTCTATTCCCTCCCCCCTGCACCCCATCTCATTCTATTCTCTCCCCCCTGCCACCCCATCTCATTCTATTCCCTCCCCCCTGCACCCCATCTCATTCTATTCCCTCCCCCCTGCACCCCATCTCATTCTATTCCCTCCTCCCTGCACCCCATCTCATTCTATTCCCTCCCCCCTGCACCCCATCTCATTCTATTCCCTCCTCCCTGCACCCCATCTCATTCTATTCTCTCCCCCCCGCCCCCCATCTCATTCTATTCCCCCCCCCCTGCACCCCATCTCATTTCTATTCCCACCCCCCTGCACCCCATCTCATTCTATTCCCTCCCCCCTGCACCCCATCTCATTCTATTCCCTCCCCCCTGCACCCCATCTCATTCTATTCCCTCCCCCCTGCACCCCATCTCATTCTATTCCCTCCCCCTGCCAACCCATCTCATTCTATTCCCTCCCCCCTGCACCCCATTCATTCTATTCCCTCCCCCCTGCACCCCATCTCATTCTATTCCCTCCCCCCTGCACCCCATCTCATTCTATTCCCTCCCCCCTGCACCCCATCTCATTCTATTCCCTCCTCCCTGCACCACATCTCATTCTATTCCCACCCCCCTGCACCCCATCTCATTCTATTCCCTCCCCCTGCCAACCCATCTCATTCTATTCCCTCCCCCTGCACCCATCTCATTCTATTCCCTCCCCCTGGCACCCCATCTCATTCTATTCCCTCCCCCCTGCACCCCATCTCATTCTATTCCCTCCTCCCTGCACCCCATCTCATTCTATTCCCTCCCCCTGCACCCCATCTCATTCTATTCCCTCCTCCCTGCACCCCATCTCATTCTATTCCCTCCCCCCTGCACCCCATCTCATTCTTTTCCCTCCTCCCTGCACCCCATCTCATTCTATTCCCTCCTCCCTGCACCCCATCTCATTCTATTCCCACCCCCCTGCACCCCATCTCATTCTATTCCCTCCTCCCTGCACCCCATCTCATTCTATTCCCACCCCCTGCACCCCATCTCATTCTATTCCTCCCCCTGCACCCCATCTCATTCTATTCCCTCCCCCCTGCACCCCATCTCATTCTATTCCCTCCCCCCTGCACCCCATCTCATTCTATTCCCTCCCCCCTGCACCCCATCTCATTCTATTCCCTCCCCCCTGCACCCCATCTCATTCTATTCCCTCCCCCCTGCACCCCATCTCATTCTATTCCTCACCCCTGCCACCCCATCTCATTCTATTCCCTCCCCCCTGCACCCCATCTCATTCTATTCCCTCCCCTGCCACCCCATCTCATTCTATTCTCTCCCCCCGCCCCCCATCTCATTCTATTCTTCCCCCCGCCCCCCATCTCATTCTATTCCTTCCCCCCTGCACCCCATCTCATTCTATTCCCTCCACCCTGCACCCCATCTCATTCTATTCCCATTCCCCCCTGCACCCCATCTCATTCTATTCCCTCCCCCCTGCACCCCATCTCATTCTATTCCCTCCCCCCTGCACCCCATCTCTTTCTATTCCCTCCCCCCTGCACCCCATCTCATTCTATTCCCTCTCCCCTGCACCCCACCTCTTTCTTTTCCATCCCCCCTGCCACCCCATCTCATTCTATTCCCTCCCCCCTGCACCCCACCCTTTTCTTTTCCCTCCCCCCTGCACCCCATCTCATTCTATTCTCTCCCCCCTGCCCCCCATCTCATTCTATTCCCACCCCCCTGCACCCCATCTCATTCTATTCCCTCCCCCCTGCACCCCATCTCATTCTATTCCCTCCCCCCTGCACCCCATCTCATTCTATTCCCTCCCCCCTCACCCCCATCTCATTCTATTCCCTCCCCCCTGCACCCCATCTCATTCTATTCTCTCCCCCCGCCCCCCATCTCATTCTATTCCCTCCCCCCTGCAACCATTTCTCATTCTATTCCCTCCTCCCTGCACCCCATCTCATTCTATCCTCCCCCCTGCACCCCATCTCATTCTATTCCCTCCCCCCTGCCAACCATCTCATTCTATTCTCTCCCCCCGCCCCCCATCTCATTCTATTCCCTCCCCCCTGCACCCCATCTCATTCTATTCCCTCCCCCCTGCACCCCATCTCATTCTATTCCCTCCCCACTGCACCCCATCTCATTCTATTCCCTCCCCCCTGCACCCCATCTCATTCTATTCTCTCCCCCCCGCCCCCCATCTCATTCTATTCCCTCCCCCCTGCACCCCATCTCATTCCATTCCCTCCCCCCGCCCCCCATCTCATTCTATTCCCTCCCCCCTGCACCCATCTCATTCTATTCCCTCCCCCCTGCACCCCATCTCATTCTATCCCTCCCCCTGCACCCCATCTCATTCTATTCCCTCCCCCCTGCACCCCATCTCATTCTATTCCCTCCCCCCTGCACCCCATCTCATTCTATTCCTCCCCCCTACACCCCATCTCATTCTATTCCCTCCCCCCTGCACCCATCTCATTCTATTACCTCCCCCCTGCAACCCATCTCATTCTATTCCCTCACCCCTGCACCCCATCTCATTCTATTCCCTCCCCCCTGCACCCCATCTCATTCTCATTCCTCCCCCCTGCACCCCCAATCTCATTCTATTCCCTCCCCCCTGCACCCAATCTCATTCTATTCCCTCCCCCCTGCACCCCATTTCTATCCCCTCCCCCGTCACACACACATTTCCCTCCCTCTATCTCTCACTGACACTCACACTTGCTCACACATTCACTTCTAAGGGGCAGTTACGGGTGGGTGTATATATGGGTGGGTGTATATATGGGTGGGTGACGCACAGTTGGGTGCAGTTAGAGACACCTAAAGCTGATTGGCTCTGTGTTACTCACATGGGCAGAGTGGGGCTTATTCCATTCCGGTTACATTTCTATAGACACAACTGAGTGTTATTGCGCCCGGCGCATTCATAGGCAGCGGGACACGGGGCTGCGTGTGTGACACTCGTGTGTGTAACTTGCACTGATAATATGTATCTAAACAGGCACAGAAAAAGCCTGCGTGTAGGAACCCATACTCACTAGTGAGAGCTCAGGGTGAGTGAGAGTCAAATTAAGAGCTCAGAGTGAGTGAGAGCAGAGTGAGTGAGGGCACAGAGTAAGAGCTCAGAGTGAGTGAGAGCAGAGAGTGAGTGAGAGCTCAGGGTGAGTGACAGCAGAGTGAGTGAGAGTCAAATTAAGAGCTCAGAGTGAGTGAGAGCAGAGTGAGTGAGGGCACAGAGTAAGAGCTCAGAGTGAGTGAGAGCAGAGAGTGAGTGAGAGCTCAGGGTGAGTGAGAGCAGAGTGAGTGAGAGTCAAATTAAGAGCTCAGAGTGAGTGAGAGCAGAGTGAGTGAGGGCACAGAGTAAGAGCTCAGAGTGAGTGAGAGCAGAGTGAGTGAGGGCACAGAGTAAGAGCTCAGAGTGAGTGAGAGCAGAGTGAGTGAGGGCACAGAGTAAGAGCTCAGAGTGAGTGAGAGCAGAGTGAGTGAGGGCACAGAGTAAGAGCTCAGAGTGAGTGAGAGCAGAGTGAGTGAGGGCACAGAGTAAGAGCTCAGAGTGAGTGAGAGCAGAGTGAGTAGGGCACAGAGTAAGAGCTCAGAGTGAGTGAGAGCAGAGTGAGTGAGGGCACAGAGTAAGAGCTCAGAGTGAGTGAGAGCAGAGAGTGAAAGAACTTTTTCTTAAAAGTTAGTGACAGCAATAAACCTGGACCAATGGAGGAGTGAGCAGGGAGGGGAATGAATCGGGAATAGGGATAGGCTTGTACTTTGGCTCCTCCCATTACTTTTGCAAGACATTAAAGGGGAAGTAAAGACTTCCCACAAAGCTTTGGGACAAGTACAGGTGGTACAGGGCTCATCACTCTCAGGCGCCACATGCACCTGTCTGTAACTGGCGGCCACTGAGCCCACTGACTGTAAGGGCATCAGAGATGGGGGGGGCCAGATGCAGCCATAAACTTTGTGGGAACCCTTTACTTCTCCTTTAATAGATTGTAAGCTCTTCTGCAGGGACCTCGTCCCAACTGTGTTTTGAGCTTTTAAGCATAGATTTACCTATTTTTTGTATAGCTTATAATAACTGTACCCCTGTTTGGGTGCATACTGGGAGCCCGTAGTTCTGTACAGCGGTGCATACTGGGAGCCTGTAGTTCTGTACAGCAGTGCATACTGGGAGCCTGTAGTTCTGTACAGCAGTGCATACTGGGAGCCTGTAGTTCTGTACAGCGGTGCATACTGGGAGCCCGTAGTTCTGTACAGCAGTGCATACTGGGAGCCTGTAGTTCTGTACAGCAGTGCATACTGGGAGCCTGTAGTTCTGTACAGCAGTGCATACTGGGAGCCCGTAGTTCTGTACAGCGGTGCATACTGGGAGCCTGTAGTTCTGTAAAGCAGTGCATACTGGGAGCCTGTAGTTCTGTACAGCAGTGCATACTGGGAGCCCGTAGTTCTGTACAGCAGTGCATACTGGGAGCCCGTAGTTCTGTACAGCAGTGCATACTGGGAGCCTGTAGTTCTGTACAGCAGTGCATACTGGGAGCCCGTAGTTCTGTACAGCAGTGCATACTGGGAGCCTGTAGTTCTGTACAGCAGTGCATACTGGGAGCCTGTAGTTCTGTACAGCAGTGCATACTGGGAGCCTGTAGTTCTGTACAGCAGTGCATACTGGGAGCCTGTAGTTCTGTACAGCAGTGCATACTGGGAGCCTGTAGTTCTGTACAGCAGTGCATACTGGGAGCCTGTAGTTCTGTACAGCAGTGCATAACTGGGAGCCTGTAGTTCTGTACAGCAGTGCATACTGGGAGCCTGTAGTTCTGTACAGCAGTGCATACTGGGAGCCCGTAGTTCTGTACAGCAGTGCATACTGGGAGCCCGTAGTTCTGTACAGCGGTGCATACTGGGAGCCTGTAGTTACTGTACAGCAGTGCATACTGGGAGCCTGTAGTTCTGTAAAGCAGTGCATACTGGGAGCCTGTAGTTCTGTACAGCAGTGCATACGGGAGCCTGTAGTTCTGTACAGCAGTGCATAACTGGGAGCCTGTAGTCTGTGTACAGCGGTGCATACTGGGAGCCTGTAGTTCTGTACAGCAGTGCATACTGGGAGCCCGTAGTTCTGTACAGCGGTGCATACTGGGAGCCCGTCGTTCTGTACAGCAGTGCATACTGGGAGCCTGTAGTTCTGTACAGCAGTGCATATTGGGAAGCTGTAGTTCTGTACAGCAGTGCATACTGGGAGCCTGTAGTTCTGTACAGCAGTGCATAACTGGAGCCTGTAGTTCTGTACAGCAGTGCATACTGGGAGCCTGTAGTTCTGTACAGCAGTGCATACTGGGAGCCTGTAGTTCTGTACAGCAGTGCATACTGGGAGCCTGTAGTTCTGTACAGCAGTGCATACTGGGAGCCCCTGGTTCTGTACAGCAGTGCATACTGGGAGGCCCGTTAGTTCTGTACAAGCAGTGCATACTGGGAGCCTGTAGTTCTGTACAGCAGTGCATACTGGAGCCTGTAGTTCTGTACAGCAGTGCATACTGGGCAGCCTGTAGTTCTGTACAGCAGTGCATACTGGGAGCCTGTAGTTCTGTACAGCAGTGCATACTGGGAGCCTGTAGTTCTGTACAGCAGTGCATACTGGGAGCCTGTAGTTCTGTACAGCGGTGCATACTGGGAGCCTGTAGTTCTGTACGCGGTGCATACTGGGAGCCTGTAGTTCTGTACAGCGGTGCATACTGGGAGCCCGTAGTTCTGTACAGCAGTGCATACTGGGAGCCTGTAGTCTGTACAGCAGTGCATACTGGGAGCCTGTAGTTCTGTACAGCAGTGCATACTGGGAGCCTGTAGTTCTGTACAGCAGTGCATACTGGGAGCCTGTAGTTCTGTACAGCAGTGCATACTGGGAGCCTGTAGTTCTGTACAGCGGTGCATACTGGGAGCCCGTAGTTCTGTACAGCAGTGCATACCTGGGAGCCTGTAGTTCTGTACAGCAGTGCATACTGGGAAGCTGTAGTTCTGTACAGCAGTTGCATACTGGGAGCCCGTAGTTCTGTACAGCAGTGCATACTGGGAGCCTGTAGTTCTGTACAGCAGTGCATACTGGGAGCCTGTAGTTCTGTACAGCAGTGCATACTGGGAGCCTGTAGTTCTGTACAGCAGTGCATACTGGGAGCCCGTAGTTCTGTACAGCAGTGCATACTGGGAGCTGTAGTTCTGTACAGCAGTGCATACTGGGAGCCCGTAGTTCTGTACAGCAGTGCATACTGGGAGCCTGTAGTTCTGTACAGCAGTGCATACTGGGAGCCTGTAGTTCTGTACAGCAGTGCATACTGGGAGCCTGTAGTTCTGTACAGCAGTGCATACTGGGAGCCCGTAGTTCTGTACAGCAGTGCATACTGGGAGCCTGTAGATCTGTACAGCAGTGCATACTGGGAGCCTGTAGTTCTGTACAGCAGTGCATACTGGGAGCCTGTAGTTCTGTACAGCAGTGCATACTGGGAGCCTGTAGTTCTGTTACAGCAGTGCATACTGGGAGCCTGTAGTTCTGTACAGCAGTGCATACTGGGAGCCTGTAGTTCTGTACAGCAGTGCATACTGGGAGCCCCTGGTTCTGTACAGCAGTGCATACTGGAGCCCGTTAGTTCTGTACAGCAGTGCATACTGGGAGCCCGTAGTTCTGTACAGCAGTGCATACTGGGAGCCTGTAGTTCTGTACAGCAGTGCATACTGGGAGCCTGTAGTTCTGTACAGCAGTGCATACTGGGAGCCTGTAGTTCTGTACAGCAGTGCATACTGGGAGCCTGTAGTTCTGTACAGCGGTGCATACTGGGAGCCTGTAGTTCTGTACAGCGGTGCATACTGGGAGCCCGTAGTTCTGTACAGCGGTGCATACTGGGAGCCTGTAGTTCTGTACAGCAGTGCATACTGGGAGCCTGTAGTTCTGTACAGCAGTGCATACTGGGAGCCTGTAGTTCTGTACAGCAGTGCATACTGGGAGCCTGTAGTTCTGTACAGCAGTGCATACTGGGAGCCTGTAGTTCTGTACAGCGTGCATATGGGGAGCCCGTAGTTCTGTACAGCAGTGCATACTGGGAGCCTGTAGTTCTGTACAGCAGTGCATACTGGGAGCCCGTAGTTCTGTACAGCAGTGCATACTGGGAGCCCGTAGTTCTGTACAGCAGTGCATACTGGGAGCCTGTAGTCTGTACAGCAGTGCATACTGGGAGCCTGTAGTTCTGTACAGCAGTGCATACTGGGAGCCTGTAGTTCTGTACAGCAGTGCATACTGGGAGCCCGTAGTTCTGTACAGCAGTGCATACTGGGAGCTGTAGTTCTTGTACAGCAGTGCATACTGGGAGCCTGTAGTTCTGTACAGCAGTGCATACTGGGAGCCTGTAGTTCTGTACAGCAGTGCATACTGGGAGCCTGTAGTTCTGTACAGCAGTGCATACTGGGAGCCTGTAGTTTGTACAGCAGTGCCATTACTGGGAGCCTGTAGTTCTGTACAGCAGTGCATGGGAGCCCCTGGTTCTGTACAGCAGTGCATACTGGGAGCCCGTAGTTCTGTACAGCAGTGCATACTGGGAGCCTGTAGTTCTGTACAGCAGTGCATACTGGGAGCCTGTAGTTCTGTACAGCAGTGCATACTGGGAGCCTGTAGTTCTGTACAGCAGTGCATACTGGGAGCCTGTAGTTCTGTACAGCAGTGCATACTGGGAGCCTGTAGTTCTGTACAGCAGTGCATACTGGGAGCCTGTAGTTCTGTACAGCAGTGCATACTGGGAGCCTGTAGTTCTGTACAGCAGTGCATACTGGGAGCCTGTAGTTCTGTACAGCGGTGCATACTGGGAGCCTGTAGTTCTGATACAGCGGTGCATACTGGGAGCCCGTAGTTTCTGTACAGCAGTGCATACTGGGAGCCTGTAGTTCTGTACAGCAGTGCATACTGGGAGCCTGTAGTTCTGTACAGCAGTGCATACTGGGAGCCTGTAGTTCTGTACAGCGGTGCATACTGGGAGCCCGTAGTTCTGTACAGCAGTGCATACTGGGAGCCTGTAGTTCTGTACAGCAGTGCATACTGGGAGCCCGTAGTTCTGTACAGCAGTGCATACTGGGAGCCCGTAGTTCTGTACAGCAGTGCATACTGGGAGCCTGTAGTTCTGTACAGCAGTGCATACTGGGAGCCTGTAGTTCTGTACAGCAGTGCATACTGGGAGCCTGTAGTTCTGTACAGCAGTGCATACTGGGAGCCTGTAGTTCTGTACAGCAGTGCATACTGGGAGCCTGTAGTTCTGTACAGCAGTGCATACTGGGAGCCCGTAGTTCTGTACAGCAGTGGCATACTGGGAGCCTGTAGTTCTGTACAGCAGTGCATACTGGGAGCCCGTAGTTCTGTACAGCAGTGCATACTGGGAGCCTGTAGTTCTGTACAGCAGTGCATACTGGGAGCCCGTCGTTCTGTACAGCAGTGCATACTGGGAGCCTGTAGTTCTGTACAGCAGTGCATACTGGGAGCCCGTCGTTCTGTACAGCAGTGCATACTGGGAGCCTGTAGTTCTGTACAGCAGTGCATACTGGGAGCCTGTAGTTCTGTACAGCAGTGCATACTGGGAGCCTGTATTCTGTAAAGCAGTGCATACTGGGAGCCTGTAGTTCTGTAAGCAGTGCATACTGGGAGCCTGTAGTTTCTGTACAGCAGTGCATACTGGGAGCCCGTAGTTCTGTACAGCAGTGCATACTGGGAGCCTGTAGTTCTGTACAGCAGTGCATACTGGGAGCCTGTAGTTCTGTACAGCAGTGCATACTGGGAGCCTGTAGTTCTGTACAGCAGTGCATACTGGGAGCCCGTAGTTCTGTACAGGCAGTGCATACTGGGAGCTGTTAGTTCTGTACAGCAGTGCATACTGGGAGCCTGTAGTTCTGTACAGCAGTGCATACTGGAGCCTGTTAGTTCTGTACAGCAGTGCATACTGGAGCCTGTAGTTCTGTACAGCAGTGCATACTGGGAGCCCGTAGTTCTGTACAGCAGTGCATACTGGGAGGCCCGTAGTTAGGAGAGATTGGTGTCCCTGTAATGCGCACAGCTTGTCTCCAGCTGAGAGTGGAACAAAGGGAACTGAGCACACAGGCTGGGGCACTATAGGCGCACACTCGCACTCGCACACTCGCACACACTCGCACACACACACTCGCACACTTGCACACACAGCTCTGGTTCCAGCCGGTTTGAGTAGAGAGGCAGCTGCTGGATCCCTGCATCATGGGCAGGGCTGGGGAGAGGGGGAGAGGGGGAGAGAGGGAAAGGGGGACAGGGGAGGGGGAGAAGGGAGGGAGGGATGCCACATGCTGCAGCCGAAGGGACTGGGGAGGATGAGGAAGGAGAGCGCAGAGATCTAATTGCCTTTCTCTTAGGCAAGACAATAAATGAGACATAAAGGGGCAGGTTTCTGGAGGGACTACGAGGGGAGGAGAGCAGCAGAGAGAATGGTGGGGGAGGATGGAGAGAGAGCTGCATGCCAGCAATTCCTCAGCTGAAACAGGAAGATCTGGCGCTGAACCCACAGCATGTGCTGATTCTGACCCACACTCAACCCCGTACTGTCCCACAAGGAACAGAGCCCCAAGGCAGGCTTTCCAGCAAAGGCCAACTGCGCGTTTCTCTTCTCCACCCATCTGCCCGATTCCCCTTGTGCGCAGCTCCACCAGCCAGCCCGAGAGTGCCCTACAGCCCGGTGCCATCCCTCGCTGAGGGGGGGGGGGCACCCACACGGGCCAGGGTTCAGCCCACTGGAACTGATGCAACTTTAGTGCAACATACGTGCCTTAGAGTGTAAGCTTACTGGGGCACAGATTGATGGGAATGTGATAGGGACCTTAGAGTGTAAGCTCACTGGGGCAGGGACTGATGGGAATGTGATAGGGACCTTAGAGTGTAAGCTCCACTGGGGCAGGGACTGATGGGAATGTGATAGGGACCTTAGAGTGTAAGCACAGTGGGGCAGGGGCTGATGGGAATGTGATAGGGACCTTAGAGTGTAAGCTCAGTGGGGCAGGGACTGATGGGAATGTGATAGGGACCTTAGATTGTAAGCTCACTGGGGCAGGGGCTGATGGGAATGTGATAGGGACCTTAGAGTGTAAGCTCACTGGGGCAGGGACTGATGGGAATGAGATAGGGACCTTAGATTGTAAGCTCCACTGGGGCAGGGACTGATGGGAATGGGATAGGGACCTTAGAGTGTAAGCTCACTGGGGCAGGGACTGATGGGAATGTGATAGGAGGACCTTAGATTGTAAGCTCACTGGGGCAGGGACTGATGGGAGAATGTGATAGGGG
>NC_030683.2:8978226-8987927 GCF_000004195.4 Xenopus tropicalis | reverse complement strand
CATTTAAGATTGTAGGCTCACTGGGGAGGGGCTGATGGGAACGTGATAGGGACCTTAGAGTGTAAGCTCCCTGGGGAAGGGGCTGATAGGAATGTGATGGGGCCTTAGATTGTAAGCTCACTGGGGCAGGGACTGATGGGAACGTGATAGGGACCTTAGATTGGTAAGCTCACTGGGGCAGGGCTGATGGGAATGTGTTAGGGACCTTAGATTGTAAAGCTCACTGGGGCAGGGCTGATGGGAATGGGATAGGGACCGTTAGAGTGTAAGCTCACTGGGGCAGGGGGCTGATGGGAATGTGTTAGGGACCTTAGATTGTAAGCTCACTGGGGCAGGGGCTGATGGGAATGTGATAGGTACCTTAGATTGTAAGCTCACTGGGGCAGGGGCTGATGGAATGGTGATAGGGACCTTAGATTGTAAGCTCACTGGGGCAGGGACTGATGGGAATGTGATAGGGACCTTACATTGTAAGCTCCACTGGGGCAGGGGCTGATGGGAATGAGATAGGGACCTTAGATGTAAGCTCACTGGGGCAGGGGCTGATGGAATGTGATAGGGGCCTTAGATTGTAAATAACTCCGCTGGGGCAAGGACTGATGGGAATGGATAGCGACCTTAGATTGTAAGCTCACTGGGGCAGGGACTGATGGGGAATTGATAGGGACCTTAGATTGTAAACTCACTGGGGCAGGACTGATGGGAAATGAGATACGACCTTAGATTGTAACTCCGCTGGGGCAAGACTGATGGGAATGGGAAATAGCGACCTTAGATTGTAAGCTACTGGGGCAGGGACTGATGGGAAGTGATAGGGACCTTAGATTGTAAGCTCACTGGGGCAGGGGCTGATGGGAATGAGATAGGGACCTTAGATTGTAAACTCCGCTGGGGGCAAGGACTGATGGGAAATGGGATAGCGACCTTAGATTGTAAGCTCACTGGGGGCAGGGACTGATGGGAATGTGATTAGGGACCTTAGATTGTAAGCTCACTGGGGCAGGGACTGATGGGAATGGATAGGGACTTAGATTGTAAGCTGCACTGGGCAGGGGCTGATGGAATGAGATAGGCGCTTAGATTGTAAGCTCACTGGGGCAGGGCTGATGGGAAATGAGAATAGGGACCCTTAGAGTGTAAGCTCACTGGGGCAAGGACTGATGGGAATGGGATAGCGACCTTAGATTGTAAGCTCACTGGGGCAAGGACTGATGGGAATGGATAGCGACCTTAGATTGTAAGCTCACTGGGGCAGGGGGCTGATGGGAATGAGATAGGGACCTTAGAGTGTAAGCTCACTGGGGCAGGACTGATGGGAATGTGATAGGGGACCTTAGATTGTAAGCTCACTGGCACAAGGGACTGATGGGAATGTGGATAGGGACTTAGAGTGTAAGCCTCCCACTGGGGCAGGGACTGATGGGAATGTGATAGGGACCTTAAGATTGTAAGCTCACTGGCACACGGGGCTGATGGGAATGAGATAGGGACCTTAGAGTGTAAGCTCCACTGGGGCAGGGGCTGATAGGAATGTGATAGGGGCCTTAGATTGTAAGCTCACTGGGGCAGGGACTGAATGGGAATGTGATAGGGACCTTAGATTTGTAGATCACTGGCACACGGCTGATGGAATGAAATAGGGACCTAGAGTGTAAGCTCACTGGGGCAGGGACTGATGGGAATGTGATAGGGACCTTAGATTGTAAGCTCACTGCACAGGGGCTGATGGGAATGAGATAGGGACCTTAGAGTGTAAGCTCCACTGGGGCAGGGCTGATAGGAATGAGATAGGGACCTTAGATTGTAAGCTCACTGGGGCAGGGACTGATGGGATGGCTGATAGGGACAGGGACTGATGGGAAGAGTAGGGACCGTTAGCTCCACTGGGGCAGGGGCTGTAGGAATGTGATAGGGGCTAGATTGTAAGCTCACTGGGGCAGGGACTGATGGGAATGTGATAGGGACCTTAGAGTGTAAGCTCCACTGGGGCAGGGGCTGATAGGAATGTGATAGGGGCCTTAGATGTAAGCTCACTGGGGCAGGGAACTGATGGGAATGTGGAATAGGACCCTAGAGTGTAAGCAACTGGGGCACTGATGGGAAAGTGATAGGGACCTTAGAGTGTAAGCTCCACCTGGGCAGGGGCTGAGGGAATGTGATAGGGGCTTAGATTGTAAGCTACTGGGGCAGGGCTGATTGGGAATGTGATAGGCCTTAGAGTGTAAGCTCACTGGGGCAGGGACTGTGGGAATGTGATAGGGACCGGTTAGATTGTAAGCTCCACTGGGCAGGGACTGATGGGAATGTGATAGGACCTTATATTGTAAGCTCCACTGGGGCGGGACTGATGGGAATGTGATAGAGACCTTAGAGTGTAAGCTCACTGGGCGCAAGGACTGATGGGAATGAGATAGAGACCTTAGAGTTTAAGCTCCACTGGGGAGGGGCTGATGGGATGAGATGGGACCTTAGATTGTAAGCTCACTGGGGCAGGGACTGATGGGAATGGGATAGGGCCTTAGATTGTAAAGCTCACTGGGGCAAAGGACTGATGGGAATGAGATAGAGACCTTAGAGTGTAAGCTCACTGGGGCAAGGACTGATGGGAAATGAGATAGAGACCTTAGAGTGTAAGCTCACTGGGGCAAGGACTGATGGGAATGAGATAGAGACCTTAGAGTGTAAGCTCACTGGGGCAGGGATGATGGGAATGAGATAGAGACCTTGAGTGTAAAGCCAAACTGGGCAGGGACTGATGGAATGTGATAGGGACTTAGATTGTAAGCTCACTGGGGGGACATGGGAATGAGAATAGGGACCTTAAGATTGTCAGGGGGCAGGGACTGATGTGGAATGAGATAGGGACCTTAGAGTGTAAGCTCACTGGGGCAAGGACTGATGGGAATGAGATAGAAGACCTTAGAGTGGTAAGCTCACTGGGCAAGGACTGATGGGAATGAGATAGAGACCTTAGAGTGTAAGCTCACTGGGGCAAGGACTGATGGGAATGAGATAGAGACCTTAGAGTGTAAAGCTCACTGGGGCAAGGACTAATGGGAAATGAGATAGAGACCATTAGAGTGTAAGCTCACTGGCACAGGGATGATGGAATAGAGATAGGACCTTAGAGTGTAAGCTCACTGGGGCAAGGACTGATTGGGAATGAGATAGAGACCTTAGAGTGTAAGCTCACTGGGCAGGGACTGAAATGGAATGAGATAGGGACCTTAGAGTGTAAGCTCACTGGGGCAGGGACTGATGGGAATGAGATAGGGACCTTAGAAAGTGTAAGCTCACTGGGCCAGGGACTGATGGAATGAGATAGAGGACCTTAGAGTGTAAGCTCACTGGGGCAGGGACTGATGGGAATGTGATAGGGAACCTTAGATTGTAAAGCTCACTGGGGCAGGGGCTGATGGGAATCTGATAGGGACTTAGATTGTAAGCTCCACTGGGGCAGGGGCTGATGGGAATGACAGATAGAGACCTTGTAGAGTGTAAGCTCACTGGGGCAGGGGCTGATGGGAAATGTGATAGGGGAACTTAGATTGTAAGCTCACTGGCACAGGGCCAGATGGGAATGGATAGGGACCTTAGATTGTAAGCGAGGCACAGGGACGATGGAATGAGATAGGGACCTTAGATTGTAAGC
The DNA here is from genome assembly GCF_000004195.4 of Xenopus tropicalis. NCBI lineage: Eukaryota > Metazoa > Chordata > Amphibia > Anura > Pipidae > Xenopus > Xenopus tropicalis. Next base: position 8,984,275 of record NC_030683.2, on the reverse strand, counting down.
TCACTGGCACAGGGCCTGATGGGAATGGGATAAGGCCTTAGATGTAAGCTCACTGGGGTAGGGGGGGGGGGACTGATGGGAATGTGATAGGAACCTTAGATTGTAAGCTCCCCACTGGGGCAGGGACTGATGGGAATGTGATAGGGGCCTTAGATTGTAGGCTCACTGGGCAGGGGCTGATGGGAACGTATAGGGACCTTAGAGTGTAAGCTCCACTGGGAGGGGCTGATAGGAATGTGATAGGGGCCTTAGATTGTAAGCTCACTGGGGCAGGGACTGATGGAACGTGATAGGGACCTTAGATTGTAAGCTCACTGGGGCAGGGGCTGATGGGAATGGTTAGGGACCTTAGATTGTAAGCTCACTGGGCAGGGACTGATGGGAATGGATAGGGACCTTAGAGTGTAAGCTCACTGGGCAGGGGCTGATGGGAATGTGGGTTAGGACCTTAGATTGTAAGCTCACTGCTGGGCAGGGGCTGATGGGAATGTGCTAGGTACCTTAGATTGTAAGCTCACTGGGGCAGTGGCTGATGGGAATGTGATAGGGACCTTAGATTGTAAGCTCACTGGGGCAGCGGGACTGATGGGAATGTGAATAGGGACCTTACATTGTAAGGCTCCACTGGGCAGGGACTGATGGGAATGAGATAGGGACCTTAGATTGTAAGCTCACTGGGGCAGGGGCTGATGGGAAACTGTGATAGGGGCCTTAGATTGTAAACTCCGCTGGGGCAAGGACTGATGGGAAATGGGATAGCGACCTTAGATTGTAAGCTCACTGGGGTTCAGGACTGATGGGAATGTGATAGGGACCTTAGATTGTAAACTCACTGGGGCAGGGACTGAGGGAATGAGATAAGGATCCTTAGATTGGGGTAAACTCCGCTGGGGCAAGGACTGATGGGAATGGATAGCGCCGGGTAGATTGTAACTCACTGGGGCAGGGACTGATTGGAATGTGATAGGGACCTTAGATTGTAAGCTCACTGGGGCAGGGGCTGAATGGGAATGAGATAGGGCCTTAGATGTAAACTCCGCTGGCAAGGACTGATGGGAATGGGATACGCCGACCTTAGATTGTAAGCCTCACTGGGCAGGGACTGAATGGGAATGTGATAGGGAACCTTAGATTGAAAAGCTCACTTTGGGGGCAGGGACTGAATGGGAATGGATAGGGATTTAGATTGTAAGCTCACTGGGGAGGGCTGATGGGAATGAGCATAGGGACCTTAGATTGATTAAGCTCACTGGGCAGGGGCTGATGGGATGAGATAGGGACGCTTAGAGTGTAAGCTCACTGGGGCAGGACTGATGGGAATGGGTATAGCGACCTTAGTTGTAAGCTCACTGGGCGCAGGGACTGATGGGAAATGTGATAGGGACTTAGATTGTAGCTCTCACTGGCAACAGGGACGATGGGAATGTGATAGGACCTTGGTGTAAGCTCCACTGGGGCAGGAGACTGATGGAATGTGATAGGGACCTTGATTGTAAGCTCACTGCACAGGGGCTGATGGGAATGAGAACTAGGGACCTTGAGAGTGTCAGTCGCACTGGGCAGGGGCTGATAGAATGTGATAGGGGCCGTAGATTGATAAAGGCTCACTGGGGCAGGGACTGGATGGGATGTGATAGGGACCTTAGATTGTAAAGATGCACTGGCACAGGGGCTGATGGGAATGCAGATAGGGACCTTAGAGTGTAAAGCTCACTGGGCAGGGACCTGATGGGATGTGATAGGGACCTTAGATTGTAAGCGTCCTGCACAGGGGCTGATGGGAAATGAGATGGACCTTAGAGTGTAAGCTCCACTGGGGCAGGGGCTGATAGGAATGAGATAGGGACTTAGATTGTAAGCTCACTGGGGCAGGGACTGATGGGAATGTGATAGGGACCTTAGATTGTAAGCTCCACTGGGGCAGGGACTGATGGGAATGAGATAGGGACCTTAGAGTGTAAGCTCCACTGGGGCAGGGGCTGATAGGAATGTGATAGGGGCCTTAGATTGTAAGCTCACTGGGGCAGGGACTGATGGGAATGTGATAGGGACCTTAGAGTGTAAGCTCCACTGGGGCAGGGGCTGATGGGAATGTGATAGGGGCCTTAGATTGTAAGCTCACTGGGGCAGGGGCTGATGGGAACGTGATAGGGACCTTAGAGTGTAAGCTCCACTGGGGCAGGGGCTGATGGGAATGTGATAGGGGCCTTAGATTGTAAGCTCACTGGGGCAGGGACTGATGGGAATGTGATAGGGACCTTAGAGTGTAAGCTCCACTGGGGCAGGGACTGATGGGAATGTGATAGGGACCTAGATTGTAAGCTCCACTGGGGCAGGGACTGATGGGAATGTGATAGAGACCTTAGAGTGTAAGCTCACTGGGGCAAGGACTGATGGGAATGAGATAGAGACCTTAGAGTTTAAGCTCCACTGGGGCAGGGGCTGATGGGAATGAGATAGGGACCTTAGATTGTAAGCTCACTGGGGCAGGGACTGATGGGAATGGGATAGGGGCCTTAGATTGTAAGCTCACTGGGGCAAGGACTGATGGGAATGAGATAGAGACCTTAGAGTGTAAGCTCACTGGGGCAAGGACTGATGGGAATGAGATAGAGACCTTAGAGTGTAAGCTCACTGGGGCAAGGACTGATGGGAAATGAGATAGAGACCTTAGAGTGTAAGCTACTGGGGCAAGGACTGATGGGAATGAGATAGAGACCTTAGAGTGTAAGCTCACTGGGGCAGGGACTGATGGGAATGTGATAGGGACCTTAGATTGTAAGCTCACTGGGGCAGGGACTGATGGGAATGAGATAGGGACCTTAGAGTGTAAGCTCACTGGGGCAAGGACTGATGGGAATGAGATAGAGACCTTAGAGTGTAAGCTCACTGGGGCAGGGACTGATGGGAATGAGATAGGGACCTTAGAGTGTAAGCTCACTGGGGCAGGGACTGATGGGAATGAGATAGGGACCTTAGAGTGTAAGCTCACTGGGGCAGGGACTGATGGGAATGGAATAGGGACCTTAAGATTGTAAAGCTCACTGGGGCAGGGACTGATGGGAATGGATAGGGACCTTAGATTGTAAGCTCAACTGGGCAGGGCTGATGGGAATGGGATAGGGACCTTAGAGTGTAAGCTCACTGGGGCAAGGACTGATGGGAATGAGATAGGGACCTTAGAGTGTAAGCTCACTGGGGCAAGGACTGATGGGAATGAGATAGAGACCTTAGAGTGTAAGCTCACTGGGGCAGGGACTGATGGGAATGAGATAGAGACCTTAGAGTGTAAGCTCACTGGGGCAAGGACTGATGGGAATGAGATAGAGACCTTAGAGTGTAAGCTCACTGGGGCAAGGACTGATGGGAATGAGATAGAGACCTTAGAGTGTAAGCTCACTGGGGCAGGGACTGATGGGAATGAGATAGGGACCTTAGAGTGTAAGCTCACTGGGGCAGGGACTGATGGGAATGAGATAGGGACCTTAGAGTGTAAGCTCACTGGGGCAAGGACTGATGGGAATGAGATAGAGACTTAGAGTGTAAGCTCACTGGGGCAGGGACTGATGGGAATGAGATAGGGACCCCTTAGAGTGTAAGCTCACTGGGGCAGGGACTGATGGAAATGAATAGGGACCTTAGAGTGTAAGCTCACTGGGGCAGGGACTGATGGGAATGAGATAGAGACCTTAGAGTGTAAGCTCACTGGGAGCAGGGCCTGATGGGAATGTGATAGGGACCTTAGATTGTAAGCTCACTGGGGCAGGGGCTGATGGGAATCTGATAGGGACCTTAGATTGTAAGCTCACTGGGGCAGGGGCTGATGGGAATGAGATAGAGACCTTAGAGTGTAAGCTCACTGGCACAGGGACTGATGGGAATGAGATAGAGACCTTAGAGTGTAAGCTCACTGGGGCAGGGACTGATGGGAATGAGATAGAGACCTTAGAGTGTAAGCTCACTGGGGCAAGGACTGATGGGAATGGGATAGAGACCTTAGATTGTAAGCTCACTGGGGCAGGGGCTGATGGGAATGAGATAGAGACCTTAGATTGTAAGCTCACTGGGGCAGGGGCTGATGGGAATGAGATAGAGACCTTAGAGTGTAAGCTCACTGGCACAGGGACTGATGGGAATGAGATAGAGACCTTAGAGTGTAAGCTCACTGGGGCAAGGACTGATGGGAATGAGATAGAGACCTTAGAGTGTAAGCTCACTGGGGCAGGGACTGATGGGAATGAGATAGGGACCTTAGAGTGTAAGCTCACTGGGGCAGGGACTGATGGGAATGAGATAGGGACCTTAGAGTGTAAGCTCACTGGCACAGGGACTGATGGGAATGAGATAGAGACCTTAGAGTGTAAGCTCACTGGGGCAAGGACTGATGGGAATGAGATAGAGACCTTAGAGTGTAAGCTCACTGGCACAGGGACTGATGGGAATGGGTGTCCCTCATTTCATACATCACCTCGGTTTCCAGTAACCAGAATAACCCAGTTAATACACAGACATGGGAAGACACACCCTGCCTACTATTAACTGGAGGGACTGGGTCAAATTGAGCTGATCCAGTCATTTAGCCCCTGGGCTAACAATCAGGCCAGTTATCATGCAGATATTGGTTGGGCAGGCCCTATACACAGGCAGATGCGCTGCAGACTTGGTCTAGAGGGGCCCAATGGGCAGCTTGTGTCCAGTCAGTGACTGGCTAGAAATATTGTTTACTTCTAAACAATCAAAGATATTGGGGTACAAACCTATATTGAGGGGCAGTGACCCTGCAAAGCACAGTAACGTGCAGTATGTGTGCCACTGACGGCACTGAGAGCTAGGGGGCGGTAGGGAGGCCCCAGACTGATGGACTGGGATGCAGTACTGGTATGGGACCTGTTATCCAGAATGCTCAGCACCTGGGGTTTTCAAGATAAGGGATCTTTCCATAATTTGGATCTCCATAACTTGAATCTGCTAAAAATCATTTATATATTGAATTAACCCAATAGGGCTGTTCTACCCCAATAAGGGGTAATTATATCTTAGTTGGGATCAAGTACAGGTACTGTTTTATTATTACAGAGAAAAGGGAATCATTTAACCATTAAATAAACCCAATAGGGCTGTTCTGCCCCCAATAAGGGGTAATTATATCTTAGTTGGGATCAAGTACAGGTACTGTTTTATTATTACAGAGAAAAGGGAATCATTTAACCATTAAATAAACCCAATAGGGCTGTTCTGCCCAATAAGGGGTAATTATATCTTAGTTGGGATCAAGTACAGGTACTGTTTATTATTACAGAGAAAGGGAATCATTTAACCATTAAATAAACCCAATAGGGCTGTTCTGCCCCAATAAGGGGTAATTATATCTTAGTTGGGATCAAGTACAGGTACTGTTTTATTATTACAGAGAAAAGGGAATCATTTAACCATGAAATAAACCCAATAGGGCTGTTCTGCCCCAATAAGGGGTAATTATATCTTAGTTGGGATCAAGTACAGGTACTGTTTTATTATTACAGAGAAAAAGGAAATAATTTTTTAAAATTAGAATTATTTGCTTATAATGGAGTCTATGGGAGATGGCCTTTCCATAATTCAGAACTTTCTGGTTAACTGGTTTCCGGATAAGGGATCCCATACCTGTAATAATAATGTGATTTATATGATTAAATGCCTGTGTGGTTTATATGACAAGTGTTACATCTATTCCAAGTGATTCTGGGCAGTTCCCTGCCCGGGCAATTAATAGCTCAGTGGGTCAGAGCTTAGAATCGCCCCCCCCCCCCCAGTGGTTTGTACGGCATTGACTGATGCATTTTGCTATATGTGCCATTGGGATACTTGCCCTTGAGATGGCAAAGCCGGGGCACAGACTGAATGGGTAGGTGTAGAAGGTGCTGCTCTTGGGTTTGGGTCATGGATAATCCAGCACTGAATGAGTTAAATGAGAAATGCAGCAAATAGCGGGGAGTTTCTATTTCCGGCAGTGACAGGTCATAACATGGAGATCAATAAGATAAAGACTATTAATATCTATACACACTGT
>NC_030683.2:8845726-8968226 GCF_000004195.4 Xenopus tropicalis | reverse complement strand
GTTCTCATGATTATATGGAGCCATCAGTCCAAGAGTTCTCATGATTATATGGAGCCATCAGTCCCAGAGTTCTCATGATTATATGGAGCCATCAGTCCAAGAGTTCATATGATTATATGGAGCCATCAGTCCCAGAGTTCTCATGATTATATGGAGCCATCAGTCCAAGTGTTCTCATGATTATATGGAGCCATCAGTCCCAGAGATCTCATGATTATATGGAGCCATCAGTCTAATAGTTCTCATGATTATATGGAGCCATCAGTCCAAGAGTTCTCATGATTATATGGAGCCATCAGTCCAAGAGTTCTCATGATTATATGGAGCCATCAGTCTAAGAGTTCTCATGATTATATGGAGCCATCAGTCCCAAAGTTCTCATGATTATATGGAGCCATCAGTCCAAGAGTTCTCATGATTATATGGAGCCATCAGTCCCAAAGTTCTCATGATTATATGGAGCCATCAGTCCCAAAGTTCTCATGATTATATGGAGCCATCAGTCCAAGAGTTCTCATGATTATATGGAGCCATCAGTCCCAAAGTTCTCATGATTATATGGAGCCATCAGTCCCAGAGTTCTCATGATTATATGGAGCCATCAGTCCATCCTGGAGAAGGAAACAAGTCAAAACAGGTCAATGCTGGGGCCAGATAAACTGTCCAGAATTCCAGGCAGGATCAATAACACATATTAAGCAGGTAGAGCCAGGATAAAAGACTGAATATCAAGAGGAACAATCCAGCCTATGGCCTTTCAGCTTCTGTTGAACTACCAGGGAATTTTGCTTCAACAACAAAAGGCCACAGGTTGGGAATGAGGTTCTTGCCCTATTGCCACCATCTTTTCTTATTCCTCCAGCTTTCAGTTGCTGCCCTATATATGGGGGTTCTGATGTTTTATAAAGCAGCTCTACAGACATGTCTAATATGGACCTTGTATTGTGACATGAACAAAGTTAGCGCCCCCTAGGGAAATTTCTGTGTATCTCCAGATGGACATTTGCAGAGGTCTGAATGGAGTGATGGGGGAAAGAATGTGTATAGCGCCCCCAGTGGGGGTTTCTTTCAGTCCCCGTACAATTACACCCCCCTAGAAGGAAGCGCAGGATAATACTCAGCATAACACAAAAACAGAGATAAAAATGGAAAACAAGCAGCCTTTTATTTTGAGTTTCATGAGCGGATTTATGAGAGTGAGCCAAAATTTTGGTGTTTTGGAAAGAGGAGTTGGTACCAAGGAGAGAGGCGTAAGGAGAACCCTCCCACACGCGTATGTTCCTCTCGCTTTATTGCAATTACGTCCAAATAACTGACATTCTGCATCGGCTTTTTCACTGCCCCGTGATGTCCGGACCCACAGAACACGGGGATTTTGTGACGTAATGCAGCCATAGCTGGAGGGAAGAGACACAGGGATACAATGTGTGGATACAATTAGTACTTACGGCCATAAACACCAATACTTGTTTGGATCAGGCACTAAAAAAGATTAATTAGTAATATAAGTAAGAAACCTTGGTAAGGTGCAGGAAACAGCAGGACTGAAATATAATTGAAAAATAATATGAAATATAATATGGAAATGCTATATTTATTGCCTGGGAATTGTCCAGCACTAAGTAAAATGCTTTGCCTATGACAGATGTGACCTCTTGATTATTTCCAAATATCCCCTAAGCTACACTTCTCCACAGCAGCCCAGAGCCCACTGAGCACGTGCGGTGCCACTGACATACAAAAGAAGACCTAACAAGATCCAACATGGGGAGCTACTGGGGGCAACTGTGAAGACCTGGGTTGATGAACCTCTGGGCTGGTACAGTAAGTTTTATATATAGACCATTGCATTTCTAGCCATGTTCTCTTTTAGGCTCTAGGGCTTCTTTAAAGGTTATGTTCCCCTTTAAACTGGGGGCATGTTAGTGGTGGCTCATACTAAGAAATGTTTTAACTGGTCTTCATTAATAGTTTTAAAATGATTAATCTTCCTATTATGCCTCATTCTGGCCTGCAACTGAAACTGACCCAATAACGAAAAAAAACCAAGAACAAATTGAGTGGTAGGCTTTTATCATTGATCATTACCCTCAGCCTGCATCCTCTCAATCCCACAATTCCCTGCTGCACACATGATGTCAATAAGGAAAGGAACATCCCAGTGCAATGCATTGTGGGTTATGTAGTTCCTGCGTGCTGTCTGTAAGCTGTGGGGAAGTTGTTACAGTTTGTAACATCAGTGTTTTAGTCCCTCCTCCCCTGCCAGGATTTCAAATGATGCAGAAAGAGAAGAACTGTTTTGCAGCTGGATTTCAGCATATAAATGGGATTTATTCCTACTGTTTGAAGGAACAGATTACACTATTAGGGGCTTTTGTGTTGTGTATGTTGGGTGTACGTCCCCGAACAATAGTATTGATTTTGGTCAGTTTGTCGATCAGGCAGGCTTTATACACTGAGTATATAGAGCATTGGCAGGAGCCAAGTGACAGCTCCACTTCTGCCGCTCCAGGTATGAGCAGATCATACAAAGGCCATACTGTGTCCTCATACAGTGTCTGTCTGTCTGTCCAGCCTGTGGGGCGCCCAGTTGCTTTATTTCTATTCACGGATGAGAGATCCACTTTGAACCCGCCGTTGCCGTTTAAATGATTTATAATCACTTGAGGCCGTTCAATAGCTGCAGCCGGAGGCGAGATTCTCACGTTACCTCATTATCGGACGACTCCTGGTCGCTTTGTTGCTTTTTTTCTCTTCTTGTTGTTACATCTCTCTTCAGGTTATTACAGCTCTTGATCTGTGGGAAAGTGCCCATTAATATTCCATGAGTCCATAGGTTACCTGGACATGACTTTCATATCAATAGGCTAAGGCACTGCATGCAGTCCCTCTCCAGATGCTTGGGTTTATTCATAATGGCTGGAGCACATTGGAAGGGCTCCCTACATGCTCTGACTACCAGCCCTTCTACAAATGACCACTTAGGCGCGAGGTGTGTACCCCTAGATGTTCAGTGTTCTTGCCAATGCTTGCTTTGATTGGTCTAGTCCAGAGGTCCTCGGGACACCGGGAAATTGCCCAACCCGACCCTATTGCTGCTTCATCTGGCCTCCGATATCCGGGGGAGGACGTTGGACAGGGAGCCCCTGCGGAGGGAAGGGGGGATTAGGGGTGAACCGTGGAGGCCCCTGCGGGGGACGCTACCAGAGGATACACCTTGGGGGGTGCGGGGCCCCAGGGGCGGTAGCCCCGGTGGTCCCTGCATCCCCCAGTCTGACCCTGCTCAAACTCAGGCCCGGATTTGTGGAGAGGCCGCCCCGCCGCAACAGAATTTTTTAATTTGGCTCCCATACGGAGCAGTCGGGACCTCTCCCCACTGCTCCGTATGGGAGTTTAAATGTGCGATTGCGCATGCGCGATTGTGCAACCCCCCCCGCGAGTGCGCAGGGGGCGGGGGCGGCCTCGGGGCGCCCAGAAAAGAAATCCTGCACTGCTCAAACTTTATTACTGGTGAGCCACAATTAAATATAAAATGAGTTGGGGAGCAACACAAGCACCTGGGGGTGCCAAAAGGGGCTGTAGTTGGCTATTTGGTAGCCCCTTTGTTGACTGGCAGCCTACAGGAGGCTCTGTTTAGTCTTTATGCAACCAAAACGTGCCCAAAAGCATCTGCTTTGAGGCCACTGGGAGCAACATCCAAAGGGGTTGGGGAGCAACATGTTGCCCCCGAGCCACTGGTTGGGGATCACTGTCTAGTCCATCCCTATGGTGTTGTATCAGCAGAGACTTTGCCAGTGCTTCCACCAGGATTAGCCAGCTATAGATGCCACTGATGGCTGCATTGGACGGACAATTTGCCATGAGATGCCTACAGCGTGAATGGGTGGCAAGCTGCCATCTGTGGGAATGGGGTGAGGGGAGACTGGTGGTGCACCCATAGGCTTATCATACTAGTGGCACAAATGGGAATGAAAATGGATGGATGAGCCCCAGGCCCACCAGGATTGGGACCCACTCAGTTTTTCCCTGGTACCCCAGAAGGCCAGTTTGACCCTGAAGTGCAAACCTCTAGAAAGTTCTAGCTATATCTACAGATGATGTTTTATTAATTTGTATTAATTAATCCCTGGCTTGTTGGTTGGGATTCATCCAATCCACTATTTTTGGGATTTGGCCATATCCTGAATCTTTTATGAAGGATTCGGCTGAAAAAAAATCTACACTTCCATGTTGGGTGACCAAAAGTCAACTGATTTCAAGGTTGCGGATTTGGTTTGGCCCGGCACTTGGATTCAGCCCAATCCAAATCATAGCTTGGGTTCGACCAGATCCTGAAGGGGATCTGAGATTTGCTGGGAAAAGAAGGCTGAATGAGATGCTTAGGGCTGCTTCTCAGGACGGTGTAGTTGAAGCTTTTCAGATGGCAGCAAGGTAGGTCGTTTCTATACAATAAGTGTATGGTAAAAGACAGTCAGCCTGGCAGCTTGGATAAGAAGCAAAAGTTGAGTCTTGAAAAGAAGGCAAACTCTGAAACCCCAGCAGGAAACTAGAAAAACCAGACTGGACACGGTGACGACCAAGGAAATTCCAAGAGCCGTAGGAACGAGCCTCCGTCTGCGGCACATTATCTCCCCGCAGGTAAGTGAGGGAACAGGGCCAGAGGCTGCAGGAGCATCTAGGGCTGTGTCTATGGCCGGTAACCTGAAATAGCCTCGGGGGGCTGTATCTCTCCGGTGTCACCCCCATACGGAGCCATGATAATGCTGCATACAGAACACTTATACTGGGGTATACTGGGTGAGTGTGTATCTGTATGTAATATATACATTGCTATCGTCATATATTCATAATATATACTGTAATGAGAAATGTTATTCCAGTAGTTTAAATGATACACTTGTAAGAGCTGTGCGCTACTTCTACGCACTGAAATATTTTAAGAAGACATTTTGGCTCCAGATTTTATCAATAAAATATAACATTTATCAGCGGAAAGCAGAAATGTATTTTATCTATATTTGTAATGTACCCCCTATTAAAATATATGGATATTAGAAGCCACCATATAAAGGCACAAAGCTGCAGTTATACAGGGAACTGTGAGTATCACTCATGTATTATAAGGGATAATGTACCCCCTACTGTAAATGATAAGGATATTAGCAGTCACTGAGGGGTTCTGTGCCCATATAAAGGCACAAGGCTGCAGGCTGAGTTATACAGGGAACTCTGAGTATCACTCATGTATTATAAGGGATAATGTACCCCCTACTGTAAATGATAAGGATATTAGCAGTCACTGAGGGGTTCTGTGCCCCCCATATAAAGGCACAAGGCTGCAGGCTGAGTTATACAGGGAACTCTGAGTATCACTCATGTATTATAAGGGATAATGTACCCCCTACTGTAAATGATAAGGATATTAGCAGTCACTGAGGGGTTCTGTGCCCATATAAAGGCACAAGGCTGCAGGCTGAGTTATACAGGGAACTCTGAGTATCACTCATGTATTATAAGGGATAATGTACCCCCTACTGTAAATGATAAGGATATTAGCAGTCACTGAGGGGTTCTGTGCCCCATATAAAGGCACAAGGCTGCAGGCTGAGTTATACAGGGAACTCTGAGTATCACTCATGTATTATAAGGGATAATGTACCCCCTACTGTAAATGATAAGGATATTAGCAGTCACTGAGGGTTCTGTGCCCATATAAAGGCACAAGGCTGCAGGCTGAGTTATACAGGGAACTCTGAGTAGCACTCATGTATTATAAGGGATAATGTACCCCCTACTGTAAATGATAAGGATATTAGCAGTCACTGAGGGGTTCTGTGCCCCCATATAAAGGCACAAGGCTGCAGGCTGAGTTATACAGGGAACTCTGAGTATCACTCATGTATTATAAGGGATAATGTACCCCCTACTGTAATGATAAGGATATTAGCAGTCACTGAGGGTTCTGTGCCCCCATATAAAGGCACAAGGCTGCAGGCTGAGTTATACAGGGAACTCTGAGTATCACTCATGTATTATAAGGGATAATGTACCCCCTACTGTAAATGATAAGGATATTAGCAGTCACTGAGGGGTTCTGTGCCCATATAAAGGCACAAGGCTGCAGGCTGAGTTATACAGGGAACTCTGAGTATCACTCATGTATTATAAGGGATAATGTACCCCCTACTGTAAATGATAAGGATATTAGCAGTCACTGAGGGGTTCTGTGCCCATATAAAGGCACAAGGCTGCAGGCTGAGTTATACAGGGAACTCTGAGTATCACTCATGTATTATAAGGGGTAATTATTTTTGGCCCTTAGTGATGCCATGTGTCACAACTCATTGAAACCTGGGGATTATAGAAAACAAAGTACCTCCATACTTTGTATTATTAGTTAATATGAAGTTCTATGACACATATATAAACCACGTTAGCAATGGCCCCATCCCATTATGCTCATGGAACCCCTGCTCATTATTTGGAGGCTTTGTATATAAATAATAGAATTGCCACTCCTTCTTAACAAATCTTTTTCATGCTCCCAGCACATCCTGAGGTTTGGGCCGGAGCCTTCGTCATCCTGAAACCGAGGTGTCTCTCCCTTTGTGCCGGTATTTGTTTTACAGTCTGAGTGCTATAAAAGTGACTTAATTACAGATCTTTGTGCGGATTGTTCTTCAGCTACTGAACGTTAAGGCTAGACAGGGAAACAAGGTCCAACAAGCTGCTTTAAGAATGTGGAGATTAAGTCATGAAAAGCCAAATAATGAAACGGGACTTTGTCAGCCCCAGAGGCAGAAGATGGACAAAGAACAATAAGTGTTGAGGAAGCCAAACAGATGAGAATAAGGGGCCCAGGGTCGGCCTGGGGCTGCAGGGCCCACCCCCACAGGGCCCCCCCTAACCCCCCTACAGGGCCCCCCCTAACCCCCCTCTAAGAGGGCCCCGGGGCCCCCTAACCCCCCCCACAGGGGCCCCCCTAACAGGAGGGAACCCCCCTACACCCCCCCTAACCCTCTACAGGGGGCCCCCCCAGGGCCCCCCCACAGGGGCCCCCCCCCCCCCTACAGGGCCCCCCCTACCACAGGGCCCTCTCTACAGGACACCCCCCCTAACCCCCCCCGGGCCCCATAACCCCCTCCACCCCCCTAACCCCCCTACCGTGCCCCCCAGGCCCCCCCTACCCCCCCAGGCCCCTGGCCCCCCCCCCCCCCCCCCCCCCACAGGCCCCCCTAACCCCCCCCCACAGGGCCCCCCTAACCCCCCTACAGGCCCCCCCTAACCCCCCTCTACAGGCCCCCCCCTAACCCCCTACAGGGCCCCCCCTAACCCCCTACAGGGGCCCCCCTAACCCCCCTACAGGGGGCCCCCCTAACCCCCTCTACAGGGGGGCCCCCCTAACCCCACAGGGCCCCCCCTAACCCCTAACCACAGGGCCCCCCCTAACCCCGCCCCCCCCTACCCCCTACAGGGGCCCCCCCTAACCCCCTCTACAGGGGCCCCCCCTGACAGGGGCCCCCCCTAACCCCCCCTACAGAACCCCCTCTACAGGGCCCCCCCCACAGGGGCCCCCCCTAACCCCCCCACAGGGGCCCCTCCTAACCCCCCCACAGGGGCCCCTACACGACGTCCCCCCCTGAGCTCACATAAATTTAACGCGTCGGGGAGGAAGGGTCGGGTAGGGGGAGGAAGGGTCGGGTAGAGGGAGGGTTGGGTCTGGGCCGCCGGGGCCTATTGGGATTTTTCCCAGTGTCCCGGCGGCCCAGGCCGACCCTGAAGGGGCCCATTTACTAACCATCAATTTTTTATTCTAAACTCAATTTGGATTATTTTTTTTTAGTCATAGAGAAAAAAACACTTTGACTTTTCCATGATTTACTTTGCGTCTAAACGGCTAAAGATCCGAATTGGACAATTGGCCGGATTAAACTTGCCGAGTTCATGTAGAAGCCAATGGCAAAGGTCCCTTTCCTTGAAGTTCTTTCTTTTGTCCGAAAACGTTGGGGATTTCGCTGGGTTTTGTTAGAAAACTCAACTTCTTCAAATAGTCGCGGCAACAATTCGATAAACTTGGGATTTTCATAGCAACAATTCCAAAAAATCAGGTTTTATATGACTTTTCTCACAGCGACTTTTCCTTGTGACTTTCATTTGGTAAATATTAGAGAAGCGGGAAAATTTATTTATTTGAATTTGAAAATAAAAAAAAAAGAGAAATGATGGACTTTTAGTAAATCTGCCCGTAAGAAGGGGGGGAGGTTGCTAAAGCTGGCCGTACAGGCAGTAATATCATCGGATGAAACTATGAATTATCTCCCCAATAAATGTTATACCATGGCCATTTCAGTTGGACAAGGATAAAATCTGCCCATGTATCTCTGTATCTGCCGATATCCTTGGGGGGCCTACAGTGTTGCATTTAAACATTTGTTTGTTCGATATCCAAAGAAGACTAAAATCTGAATGTGTATGGCCTCCTTCAGCAGGGTCAGACTGGGGGGTGCTGCTGCCCCAGGGGCCCTGCAGGTGCCCCCACCGGCCGTGTCCCCCGCACCCCCTAACCCCCCGCAAGGGCCCCCGCTGAGCCTCCCTTACCCCCCCTGCAGGGGCCCCCACTGAGCCTCCCTAACCCCCCGCAGGGCCCCCCACCCAACGTCCTCCCCTGAGCACGTATAAGTTTAACGCATCAGGGGAGGAATGGTCGGCAAGGGTCGAGTGTGGGCCGTTGGGGCCCAGCGGGTTTCTTTCCGGTGTGCCGGCGACCCAGTGCCCAGGAAAAACAGCGTGAACCAATCCCTGGAGCTCCAGCCGGCTGCCGTTCTCCCTCCCCGGCACACCCAAAAGTACCCATACTGTACATGTGCTCAGGGGAGGGGGTTCGGTGGGCAGCGGGGGGCTGCTGGAGGGGAGCAGGGGGTCATATAGGGGGCCCCTTTGGGGGGTGTGGGGGGCCCCTGGGGGGGGAGCACTGGTAGGCCCTGCACCCCCCAGTCAGACCCTGGCCAGCTTTATTCTTTGAATTTATTGTTCCAGTTTGGGGAAGGTTCTTTCCTGTTCCAGCAGGATAATAAGGCTAGGCATAAAATGAGGTCCATACACATAGGGTGGGAAGAACTTGCCCTGAGCCGTGAGCCCTGAGCCCTGAGCCCTGAGCCCTGAGCCGTGAGCCCTGAGCCCTGAGCCCTGAGCCCTGAGCCCTGAGCCCTGAGCCCTGAGCCCAACCCAACTGAACCCCTGTCAATGAACTGGAACCTGATCCCCAACATCACTGCCCACGTTTACATATTAATGGCAGCAAATCCTTCCAACAGTGCCCGGCATCTAGAGCAGCGATCCCTAAGCAGTCGCTTGTGAGCAACATGGTGTTCAGCCATTGCTTCAAGGAACAGTAACACCAAAAAGTAAAAGTAATTAAAATATAATGTACTGTTGCCCTGCACTTTAGAAATACTCCTATAGTTTATACTGTAAACTTGGGGAGATTCTTTAATAGGCCACTTGGCATGATATAAACGGTCGGTTACGTATTCATTCTGGGAGTTTAGTTTTACTTTAATAAATAGGGTCCTAAGAATTCTACCGCATCAGCTCTCAATGTATTCTACTAGAGAGCAGCTCATCGTACGCACAGGAATTCTGGGTAGAGGTGTGCAGGTAGCACCCAGGCACATATGAAGCACATATAATACAAAATGCACACTATTTCCGTTACTAATAACCAGCCCCTGATTGCGGTGACAGTTTTGCAGTCGGAAGTGAAGGCAGAAGGTCAAGAGAAATTTGATTGACAGCCATAAATCACCCAATCAGCTTTAAGCAAACATTCAGCGCTCAAGGACACAACTACCTAGGATCAGGTTAAGGGTTAAAAGTCATCCAATGGCCCAATCAAAATTTTGACCTTAGCCCTTTAGTAATTTATAGCGCCGCTTAGGGGCCACATTCCATACTAAAGGGGTTGTTCAAGTATGATGTAAAGCTTGATACTCTGGAACAGTTTGCAGTTGGTCTTCCCTTTTTATTTCCTGTGGTTTTGGAATGATTTAGCTTTTTCTTCAGCAGCTCTCCAGTTTGGAATTTCAGCAGCTATCTAGTTGCTAGGGTTCAAACTATCTTAGCAACCAGGCAGTGGGTTGAATGAGAAAGTGGCCACTCATGCCAGTTCTTTGTGCACCCGGTTTGCCCACAGAGGCTTTGGCTGGCCTGCAAGATCACCCCAAGGGAAATAACACATGTAGGGATGGTTTGATTATGGTGATTATGGTGATATTTTGGTTACAAGGCCACGGAACTTTCTGGCGCCGGCAGCCATTTTCGGATGAGGGGCTTTAGCCGCTGTGAATGTGCCAAGGAAGAGGCCGCTGCTTCTCCCCACACATAACCTTGCATTGCTGAGACATACCAGGGATATGTTTGCCATTCTGTTGCTTAGTTATCTTATCACTTCTGTTTTGTTGCTTAATTCTGTGAAAAGACAAATACGGGTATAAGTCAGCAGCTGGACTGAAGGCTATTACCCATATACTGGGGGCTTTGTTACTGGCTGGGGGGCACATTTAGCAAAGAGTCCTTCGCTCCAGCTTGGGTTGCCCCCTAGCCAGTACAATAGCGGCCAAAGCCAGGGATGGCATTACTGATTTTACCCTAATCCACCCCATTTTCTGCTCATACTTAACTTTTTCCTGCCAATATACAAGAATCTGACGTGCGTAGCCAGCACTTGTACATCATCGGCCCACCCCCCCACATACCCTACCTGAACTAAAAAAAACCCAGTGGGCCCCGTAGGCCTAGACCCGATTCCTGCTGGGTGCTCCCAAAGGCTCCCTCCCCCTTGGCGCTGAAGGTTGGTTTCATTTACGCACGGTCGGGGGTCAGGTGGGTGCCCCGGGAGGTGCGGGGGCCCTTGGTGTGGCATCTCCATTGGGCCCTGCACCCCCCAGTCCAACTCTGGTTTCAGTGGTTCTGGGCAAAGAAGAAGGCTGATGCTAGTGTAAGGGCTGATTCTCGGCCCCCATTCTCCCAGGCCAAGAATTAGCCCCATGTGGCATCACCCTAAACGCCGGCCAAGGGACAGCCCCTCTGCACCCACAGCCATAAAGCTCTGTGCCCCCAGTGCCCCCAGTACCCACCAGTGCAACCAGCATCAAAATATAATAATCAGCCCTGTAGCATTATATTACAGGCCAGCCTCATTGTCTGCTTGCTAATTAGCAATGACCCCCAAGCTCAGCTTCTCAGCAGCCGCCCAGAGCCCACTAAGCATGTGCAGTGCCACTGACACTTCTAACAGAATCCAAGATGAGGAGCTCCTGTAACAATTTTGACTGGATTGGATCATTACTGCTATAGAGATACTAAACCATGAGGCTGGTGCAGCAAGTTCAGTATATAAAATATGGCATTTTTAGCAATGTTTATTTTAATGGGCAAAAACCGGGCAGGGGGTGGGGCAGGCGCATTGGAGGAGTGGTTGGTGACATCAGAGTGGGGTTATGATCTGGCGATTGGCTATTGGCTGATCACCACTGTCAATCTAAGAGAGCCCTGCCCAGTTTTCCAAATTAGGGAAACCAGGCAGGGTCCAGACAGTGAGCCCAAAACCCGGGCTGTCAGGGTCCAAAGATGGCAACCCTAGCTACAGGTGATGTGTGTTGTGTCCCTAGCTACAGGTAATGTGTGTGTCCCTAGCTACAGGTAATGTGTGTGTGTCCCTAGCTACAGGTATGGTGTGTGTCCCTAGCTACAGGTAATGTGTGTGTGTCCCTAGCTACAGGTAATGTGTGTGTGTCCCTAGCTACAGGTAATGTGTGTGTCCCTAGCTACAGCCTAGCTAGGTAATATGTGTGTGTCCCTAGCTACAGGTAATGTGTGTGTGTCTAGCTACAGGTAATGCCTAGCTACAGGTAATGTGTGTGTGTGTCCCTAGCTACAGGTAATGTGTGTGTTGTCCCTAGCTACAGGTAATGTGTGTGTGTCCCTAGCTACAGGTGTGTGTGTCCCTAGCTACAGGTAATTGTGTGTGTGTGTTGTGTGTGTGTGTGTGTGTGTGTTGTGTCCCTAGCTACAGGTAATGTGTGTGTCCCTAGCTACAGGTAAGGTGTGTGTGTCCTAGCTACAGGTAATGTGTGTGTGTCCCTAGCTACAGGTAATGTGTGTGTCCCTAGCTACAGGTAATGTGTGTGTGTGCCTAGCTACAGGTAATGTGTGTGTCCCTGCTACAGGTAATGTGTGTGTTGTCCTCTAGCTACAGGTAATGTGTTGTGATAGTCCCTAGCTACAGGTAATGTGTGTGGTCCTCAGCTACAGGTAATGTGTGTGTCCCTAGCTACAGGTAACTCGGGTGTGTGTCCCTAGCTACAGGTAATGTGTGTGTGTGTCCCTAGCTACAGGTAATGTGTGTGTCCCTAGCTACAGGTAATGTGTGTGTGTCCCTAGCTACAGGTAATGTGTGTTCCTAGCTACAGGTAATGTGTGTGTGTGTGTGTGTGTGTGTGTGTGTCCCTAGCTACAGGTAATGTGTGTTCCTAGCTACAGGTAATGTGTGTGTGTGTGTGTGTGTGTGTGTCCCTAGCTACAGGTAGTTGTGGGTCCCTAGCTACAGGTAATGTGTGTGTGTCCTTAGTACAGGTAATGTGTTGTGTGTCCCTAGCTACAGGTAATGTGTTTGTGTCCCTAGCTACAGGTAACTGTGTGTGTGTGTGTGTGTGTGTCCTAGCTACAGGTAATGTGTGTGTGTCCCTAGCTACAGGTAATGTGTGTTCCTAGCTACAGGTAATGTGTGTGTGTCCCTAGCTACAGGTAATGTGTGTGGTGTCCCTAGCTACAGGTAATAAGTGTGTGTCCCTAGCTACAGGTAATGTGTGTGTCCCTAGCTACAGGTAATAGTGTGTGTGTCCCTAGCTACAGGTAATGTGTGTGTCCCTAGCTACAGGTAATGTGTGTGTGTCCCTAGCTACAGGTAATGTGTGTGTGTCCCTAGCTACAGGTAATGTGTGTGTCCCTAGCTACAGGTAATGTGTGTGTGTCCCTAGCTACAGGTAATGTGTGTGTCCCTAGCTACAGGTAATGTGTGTGTGTCCCTAGCTACAGGTAATGTGTGTCCCTAGCTACAGGTAATGTGTCGTGTGTCCTAGCTACAGGTAATGTGTGTGTGTCCCTAGCTACAGGTAATGTGTTTTGTGTCCCTAGCTACAGGTAATGTGTGTGTGTGTGTGTGTTGTCCCTAGCTACAGGTAATGTGTGTGTGTCCCTAGCTACAGGTAATGTGTGTGTCCCTAGCTACAGGTAATGTGTGTGTGTGTGTGTGTGTGTGTGTGGTGTGTCCCTAGCTAGTAATGTGTGTGCTGGTCCCCTAGCTACAGGTAATGTGTGTGTGTCCCTAGCTACAGGTAATGTGTGTGTCCCTAGCTACAGGTAATGTGTGTGTCCCTAGCTACAGGTAAGTGTGTGTCCCTAGCTACAGGTAATGTGTGTTCCTAGCTACAGGTAAATTTGTGTGTGTTGTGAATGTGTGTCCCTAGCTACAGGTAATGTGTGTGTCCCTAGCTACAGGTAATGTGTGTGTCCCTAGCTACAGGTAAGGTGTGTTCCTAGCTACAGGTAATGTGTGTGTGTGTGTGTGTGTGTGTGTCTAGCTACAGGTAATGTGTGTTCCTAGCTACAGGTAATGTGATTGTGTGTGTGTGTGTGGTGTGTGTGTCTAGCTACAGGTAATGTGTGTGTGTCCCTAGCTACAGGTAATGTGTGTGTGTCCCTAGCTACAGGTAATGTGTGTGTGTCCTAGCTACAGGTAATGTGTGTGTGTCCCTAGCTACAGGTAATGTGTGTGTGTCCCTAGCTACAGGTAATGTGTGTGTGTCCCTAGCTACAGGTAATGTGTTTGTGTCCTAGCTACAGGTAATGTGTGTGTGTGTGTGTGTTGCCCTAGCTACAGGTAATGTGTGTGTGTCCCTAGCTACAGGTAATGTGTGTTCCTAGCTACAGGTAATGTGTGTGTGTGGTGTCCCTAGCTACAGGTAATGTATGTGTGTGTCCCTAGCTACAGGTAATGTGTGTTGTCCCTAGCTACAGGTAATGTGTGTGTGTCCCTAGCTACAGGTAATGTGTGTGTGTCCCTCAGCTACAGGTAATGTGTGTGTGTCCCTAGCTACAGGTAATGTGTGTGTGTCCCTAGCTACAGGTAATGTGGTTTGTGTCCCTAGCTACAGGTAATGTGTGTGTGTGTGTTGTCCCTAGCTACAGGTAATGTGTGTGTGTCCCTAGCTACAGGTAATGTGTGTTTCCTAGCTACAGGTAATGTGTGTGTGTGTTCCCTAGCTACAGGTAATGTTTGTGTGTCCCTAGCTACAGGTAATGTGTGTGTCCCTAGCTACAGGTAATGTGTGTGTCCCTAGCTACAGGTAATGTGTGTGTCCCTAGCTACAGGTAATGTGTGTGTGTCCCTAGCTACAGGTAATGTGTGTGTGTCCCTAGCTACAGGTAATGTGTGTCCCTAGCTACAGGTAATGTGTGTGTGTCCCTAGCTACAGGTAATGTGTGTGTGTCCCTAGCTACAGGTAATGTGTGTGTGTCCCTAGCTACAGGTAATGTGTGTTGTGTGTGTGTGTGTCCCTAGCTACAGGTAATGTGTGTGTGTCCCTAGCTACAGGTAATGTGTGTGTCCCTAGCTACAGGTAATGTGTGTGTGTGTGTGTGTGTGTCCCTAGCTACAGGTAATGTGTGTGTGTCCCTAGCTACAGGTAATGTGTGTGTGTCCCTAGCTACAGGTAATGTGTGTGTCCCTAGCTACAGGTAATGTGTGTGTCCCTAGCTACAGGTAGTGTGTTGTGTGTCCCTAGCTACAGGTAATGTGTGTGTGTGTGTGTGTGTCCCTAGCTACAGGTAATGTGTGTGTGTCCCTAGCTACAGGTAATGTGTGTGTGTCCCTAGCTACAGGTAATGTGTGTGTGTCCCTAGCTACAGGTAATGTGTGTGTGTCCCTAGCTACAGGTAATGTGTGTGTGTCCCTAGCTACAGGTAATGTGTTTGTGTCCCTAGCTACAGGTAATGTGTGTGTGTGTGTGTGTCCCTAGCTACAGGTAATGTGTGTGTGTCCCTAGCTACAGGTAATGTGTGTTCCTAGCTACAGGTAATGTGTGTGTGTGTGTCCCTAGCTACAGGTAATGTGTGTGTGTCCCTAGCTACAGGTAATGTGTGTGTCCCTAGCTACAGGTAATGTGTGTGTCCCTAGCTACAGGTAATGTGTGTGTGTCCCTAGCTACAGGTAATGTGTGTTGTCCTAGCTACAGGTAATGGTGTCCCTAGCTACAGGTAATGTGTGTGTGTCCCTAGCTACAGGTAATGTGTGTGTGTCCCTAGCTACAGGTAATGTGTGTGTGTCCCTAGCTACAGGTAATGTTGTGTGTCCCTAGGGTAATGTGTGTCTAGCTACAGGTAATGTGTGTGTGTCCCTAGCTACAGGTAATGTGTGTGTGTCCCTAGCTACAGGTAATGTGTGTGTTCCCTAGCTACAGGTAATGTGTGTGTGTCCCTAGCTACAGGTAATGTGTGTGTGTCCCTAGCTACAGGTAATGTGGTGTGTCCCTAGCTACAGGTAATGTGTGTGTCCCTAGCTACAGGTAATGTTGTGTGTCCCTAGCTACAGGTAATGTGTGTGTGTCCCTAGCTACAGGTAATGTGTGTGTGTCCCCTAGCTACAGGTAATGTGTGTGTGTCCCTAGCTACAGGTAATGTGTGTCCCTAGCTACAGGTAATGTGTGTGTGTCCCTAGCTACAGGTAATGTGTGTGTGTGTCCTAGCTACAGGTAATGTGTGTGTCCCTAGCTACAGGTAATGTGTTGTTCCCTAGCTACAGGTAATGTTGTGTGTCCCTAGCTACAGGTAATGTGTGTGTCCTAGCTACAGGTAATGTGTGTGTCCCTAGCTACAGGTAATTGTGTGTGTCCTTAGCTACAGGTATGTGTGTGTGTCCTTAGCTACAGGTAATGTGTGTGTGTCCTTAGCTACAGGTAATGTGTGTGTCCCTAGCTACAGGTAATGTGTGTGTGTCCTTAGCTACAGGTAATGTGTGTGTCCCTAGCTACAGGTAATGTGTGTGTCCCTAGCTACAGCCTAGCTACAGGTAATGTGTGTGTGTCCTTAGCTACAGGTAATGTGTGTGTCCCTAGCTACAGGTAATGTGTGTGTCCCTAGCTACATGGTAATGTGTGTTGTCCCTAGCTTACAGGTAATGTGTGTGTCCCTAGCTACAGTAATGTGTGTGTGTCCTTAGCTACAGGTAATGTGTGTGTCCCTAGCTACAGGTAATGTGTGTGTGCTACAGGTAATGTGTGTGTCCCTAGCTACAGGTAATGTGTGTGTCCCTATCTACAAGTAATGTGTGTGTGTCCCTAGCTACAGGTAATGTGTGTGTAACATGGTTCACAATGCACTCCTATAGGAGAAGCTTATGGAGAAGTAACTTCTATGGCAGCTCCTCTTCCTTGGTATAAATGTAAATACCATTAGGATGCTGTATAAAGGTGATAAGCGTTGCACTGAGATTTTACGCTATTTATGAGAATATAAATGGAAATGTAAATAGTGTATAAGCCTTTAAGGTTTTCCCCTTGCCGCAGCTGTGTAAACAAGCGAAACCTTGGGTCTCCCATAGATACACAGAGAGGCTGAAACAAAAAGACATACATCCAGCGTAACCCTTGCAAGCCCTATACACACATATATATATATATATAATGCATTATAATTACGTTATTCATTAACACATATTGTTAACCCTAAATTCGCTGCTGCCAACATGTGTTCCAAACTGAACCTATTTACTTTAGTTAAAACCACGTTAGGCAGCTACTGCAAGCCCCCGTGCCCACAGGGCCCCTGGGCTTTGGCAGATGGTGTGTTTACCCTTTAGGCTATGAGTAGCCCCATATAGACTAGGATTACAGCTAACTAATGTGCGTAGTGGTGGCTGCCATTAAAGGGGAAATATACCAACCTGTTTCAAACATACTGCAATAAAAAGGGCTTGTACTGATAGGGTGCTCTCTTTCTGGTAACACCCTACTGGCCTAAGGGGAGGGGGGGTCAGGGTGATGGAGTGGTTGGCGATGTCATGGCGCAGGCAGTGGGCGAATCAGGGAAGCTGAATGGTAGCGTTAGGGAGCTGTACTGTATGTATGTATATCTTTATTTATAAAGTGCTACTTATGGACGCAGCGCTGTACAGTAGAATACATTCATACAAACAGGGGGTTAATAAGATAATAATAGATAAATACAAAGTATAACAATAAATACAAGATAAATACAGTTGCAATAAGTTAAGAGTCAAAAACACAAGGGGATGGAGGTCCCTGCCCCGTAGAGCTTACAATCTATACTGTTATTACTCCAGCTAAACTAGTCTGCTAACTGCAGCTACTCCATGTTCCAACTTAGATAGATAGATAATCAGAGGACCCCTAATGCTTATCTGTAAACCAAAACATTCATAACAAAGGGGTGAAAGGAAGGGGCTGTTTATACAGAGCTCGTTATAGCTATTTCAACTTACTCAGCTAATTACAGGAGAGATGGTAAGTTTGAAAGTTTTCTAATAAAAAAAGATGGATTTTTAAAAGTAAAAGAATAGGCAAAATGTATGAATGTGACACCTTTGGTGCACTGAAGGGAATTCTGGGGTGCCCCTTTGGCAGAGGGGAGCCACGGCAACTCTACTCCCTGCGTTGTCACAATTCTATCAATGAGTGAATGAGTTTGGCTTGGCCCCAGACTTACACTTTATACTAATTAGAATCCCAGGTTCCCCCTGCAGGCTAAACACATAAATAGAAATATCACGGTATGTGGCACGGTGACAAAACCGCAAAAGAAAACCCTTGGAAAGGTTGCCCCCGGCACTCGCTTTATAAGGATATAACCTATGCGTGAAAACTCGAGCATATATTGTACCTTTATTCCATACCATGGAGCCAACATACTCGTGGGGCTTGTGGGGAAGGAATCATTGGATTGGTAAGAACTCTATGGAGGCCTTGAGCAGCCAAATGCAGCCCCGGAACCTGTATTGTGACGCTGGGCAGCCCTGTAATACAGGAGCATTTCAAATGTACAAGTTGCTTAGCAGGGCAAACGTTACAAGGGAAACAAAGGACATTAAGGGTTCATAAATGCCAGATCCAGTAGCGCAGGGGATTAAATGACGTCATATAAATGTAAATATTATTTCTGCTCAGTGTCCCTTTAATCCCTCTGTTGGAAGTCGGCCATGTATTATGTCTGACCTTTGGATGTTTATACTTCATGAGTAAAACTATTGTTTCCTAAAGTCCTAAATCCCTTTCCATTATTGGTGTAGTAATATTCCTACCTGGGCAGGCATGGTAAGCTTACGCTTGCCACACCCTATTTGACGGTACTTCCATTTAAACCACACCCATTTAAAGCCACAGCTGCACATTTTTGTGCTTTATTCCTGGATTCTTACTGGATGCACTTTAAAACCAATGGAAATATTTCATCAATATATAGCTGTACAATAGTGATGTGTGGGCATAGGTGGCGGAACCAGGGGGCCATGGTCCCCCCCAGAATTGCCTCCCGGTAAACTTGAAGAGATGGAGGCGGAGAGACGGACAGCTTGGAGGGGGTTTCAGGGGGGGTCTCTTTGGTCACAGAATGTGGGTGTGGCCAAAAAATCAGCAGAACAGTCCTATTGGGTTTATTTCATGGTTAAATGATTCCCTTTTCTCTGTAATAGTAAAACAGTACCTGTACTTGATCCCAACTAAGATATAATTACCCCTTATTGGGGCAGAACAGCCCTATTGGGTTTATTTAATGGTTAAATGATTCCCTTTTCTCTGTAATAATAAAACAGTACCTGTACTTGATCCCAACTAAGATATAATTACCCCTTATTGGGGCAGAACAGCCCTATTGGGTTTATTTAATGGTTAAATGATTCCCTTTTCTCTGTAATAATAAAACAGTACCTGTACTTGATCCCAACTAAGATATAATTACCCCTTATTGGGGCAGAACAGCCCTATTGGGTTTATTTAATGGTTAAATGATTCCCTTTTCTCTGTAATAATAAAACAGTACCTGTACTTGATCCCAACTAAGATATAATTACCCCTTATTGGGAGCAGAACAGCCCTATTGGGTTTATTTAATGGTTAAATGATTCCCTTTTCTCTGTAATAATAAAACAGTACCTGTACTTGATCCCAACTAAGATATAATTACCCCTTATTGGGAGCAGAACAGCCCTATTGGGTTTATTTAATGGTTAAATGATTCCCTTTTCTCTGTAATAATAAAACAGTACCTGTACTTGATCCCAACTAAGATATAATTACCCCTTATTGGGGACAGAACAGCCCTTATTGGGTTTATTTAATGGTTAAATGATTCCCTTTTCTCTGTAATAATAAAACAGTACCTGTACTTGATCCCAACTAAGATATAATTACCCCTTATTGGGGCAGAACAGCCCTATTGGGTTTATTTCATGGTTAAATGATTCCTTTTCTCTGTAATAATAAAACAGTACCTGTACTTGATCCCAACTAAGATATAATTACCCCTTATTGGGGCAGAACAACCCTATTGGGTTTATTTAATGGTTAAATTATTCCCCTTTTCTCTGTAATAATAAAACAGTACCTGTACTTGATCCCAACTAAGATATAATTACCCCTTATTGGGGCAGAACAGCCCTATTGGGTTTATTTAATGGTTAAATGATTCCCTTTTCTCTGTAATAATAAAACAGTACCTGTACTTGATCCCAACTAAGATATAATTACCCCTTATTGGGGCAGAACAGCCCTATTGGGTTTATTTAATGGTTAAATGATTACCTTTTCTCTGTAATAATAAAACAGTACCTGTACTTGATCCCAACTAATATATAATTACCCCTTATTGGGGCAGAACAGCCTTATTGGGTTTATTTCATGGTTAAATGATTCCCTTTTCTCTGTAATAATAAAACAGTACCTGTACTTGATCCCAACTAAGATATAATTACCCCTTATTGGGGGCAGAACAGCCCTATTGGGTTTATTTCATGTTTAAATTATTTTTCAGTAGGTAAGGTATGGAGATCCAAATTACCCCAGGCACCGAGCATTCTGGATAACAGGTCCCATACCTGTACCAATAACAACAAACATTATTCAGAATGAACTGGGAAATCATGTATATTCCAACAATATAAAAGTGCTGCTTTATTGGCCTAAATGTATAGGGAGTATTAGTCTCCTTGTGAAAGCAGAAAGTGACACTAAAGCCTTTGTACGGCTGGAAAGAAACCGCCCGATGGAAAGTGCTGATGGACCAAATCTGAGCTGCTAAGTGCGGCTGGAACAGGAAAGGGAGAAATGGGAAGAAGCAGAAATAGTAACTTAAATTATTCACAATGCAGTCCTGGAAGCCGGCCGCAGAGAAAAACAACAGAAATGTGAATATCACGTCAGGGCTGGGCAACTTTATGCATGCAGCAGGGCAATTATTGGTCATACAAAGACATTCTTGGGGCCACATCCCGACAATGGGCCTCCAACTGGGCAGCTCTCTATTAAGTGTAACGTCGGTGTCTTTTGAGAATAAGCCCTTTTACACTGTACCGATATATAAAGAGATAGGCACCCTTGTTTGGGGAGTTACCCAGGGCTAGGGGCCAAGCATAGTAGGTTATGAGCAGGTTGCCATGTCAGTAATATGGCTCTACCCATTCCCAGCATTCTGTCTCAGACCCTAGCTCTGATTGGGTGCCTTGAGCTTCAGTTACATCCACCCTGTTAATACACCCTTGACAAGAGGCAATTTACAAAGTAGGGTGACAATAGCATTTGTTCTGTAGATGCCAGTGTGCCTAACTTGCCTCCCAGCGGGGATGATTATTCTATGGTGGTTTGAAGAGGGCAACAGGAGTTGGGCAGCCATGATGGTGGAACAGGTGGTACAGCTGGAGGGATCCCATTATTTATGGGGAGCTGAAAATCTATATTCTTATGGTTAGGCTTATGTATTTCATGGGGGGGGGGCAAAATGTTACAACTGTACGAGGCACTGAAGGCAGAAGGATTCAGATGGAAACATCAGTTCCAATGATCACTATTAAAGGGGAAGTACGGCTTCCAAGAGCCCCACGCAACACAGAAACCCCTAATATCCTTATCCCTGTAATCTGTTCCTTCAAACAGTAGGAATAAATCCCATTTATATGCTGAAATCCAGCTGCAAAACTGTTCTACTCTTTCTGCATCATTTGAAACCCTGGCAGGGGAGGAGGGACTAAAACATTGATGTTACAAATTGTAAGAACTTCCCCACAGCTTAGAGACAGCATGCAGGAACTACATAACCCACAATGCATTGCACTGGGATGTTCCTTTCCTTATTGACATCACGTGTGCAGCAGGGAATTGTGGGATTGGGAAGATGCAGGCTGAAGGCAGGCTGAGGACAGGTGACTACCGTTACATTTTATTTGAGTCACAAAGTAGCCAGCCGGCTACATTAAAGGTCATGCTGTGTATTTTTTAATTGATGTATATTGCAAAGTTGCTTGGAATTATGTTACTTTTCCAAAAGCTTATTGTGTTTGGGTGGAGTTCCCCTTTAAAAAGGTGGCTTATGCAGGAAACTGGGCACGGAGAATGCATTGTGCAGATGTCGGTCCTATGATCTGTGCCATTTATAGGGTTAAAATGTACCAGGGCTCTCCAGATATTTTATATAACAAATCACCCAGCAACATGCCCCTTCCTTTCATTCATCTAATGCATAGAATTCCCGCAGGCTTATGCCTAAAATGGGCAAAGTTTGCCCTTGCCCTGTCTCCATAGCAACCAGGCAACAGTTAGCTTTAACCGGTCTAGTGCAGTAGAAACGCTGCGCCGGTTGCTATGGGTTACAGGGTTTGTGCATAACCCTGCCATTTCCTTAGTTCTTAGCCGTCAGCCTGAAATGTTTTCCCCTTAAAGTTTGATGATGACGTAAAAATAAAATTTTACCAAAGGCAACAAGGGAAACAAACTCCCTTGGTCAGATTGCCCCAATACGTGCGCAGCGATGGGGCATTTCCACAGCTATTTGCACTTCTACATAAAGGGATTCCACAGAGCTTCTACATATCTTGGATTCTTCCGTAAGGGTAAGTAATGTGGCTTAGCAAGCTGGAAACTCTTTTTGCCCATCTATTAAATCTGTTGTGGGGATGAAAACAATTAACCCAAAGGTTAATCTATAGCCTTAAGGTGGCCATACACGGGCAGAATTCAGCTGCCAATTCAGGCCCTTAACCTTTGTTAACCTTTAGAGTGACTTTTAGTTTCCAGTTTGGAATTTCAGCAGCTATCTGGTTGCTAGGGTCCAATTTAACCTAGCAACCAGGCAGTGGTTTGAAAGATAGACTGGAATATGAATTGGAGAGGGGCTGAATACCAAGATAAGCAATAAAAATAGAATTGTAGCCTCACAGAGCAATAGAATTTTGGTTGCCGGGGTCAGTGACCCCCCATTTGAAAACTGGAAAGTGGCTGAAGAGGAAGGCAAATAATTAAAAAACTATAAAAAATAAAAACCAATTGAAAAGTTGCTTAGAACTGGCTATTGTATCCCTCAACCCCAGCCCTGCACCTCTAGCTGTCCCTGCATTTACTTTGCCCAATATCTTCATTTTTACAGGTACCCGGCTCCTTGGGCAGACAAATATTATTTCCAATTTTGTTGCTTTAAAATTAGCAAAGCACCAAGCAATGCCTGATCCCCAAGGCATGGGAGGGCAGTGCACACATTGTGCTGCATTTGCTGAGAGAATGGCTTAATGGTAACTTTTTGCCCTAATCCTTTTTGCTAAGGTACAATTAGTGACCAGCACCCACCCCTGCCGGAACCTGCTCCGGGTTTAGGGGGCCCGACCACTGCAGGGCAGTTACCATTCATGTGTATGGGCCTGGAGTATGGGTTGGACAGGGCAACCATAGGGGTCACTGGGTGCAAAGTTAAAAAAAAAATGGGTGCAATCGACCATGTTGTTAAGAAGCCATACACGGGTAGAATTAAGCTGCCAATTGGAGTCCTTTGGCCATCCGACAGGCCTCCCCGACCAATAACTGGCCGAAAATTAGCTCCAAAAATATAAGAAAGTAAAGACTGCGCAAGACATCAAGTCAATACATTTTCAGCCCAGTTACCACCCTTATTAGTTGGGTGGTTTACCTTTAATTTAACTTTGTGTTATAGAACGGCCAATTCTAAGCAACTTTTCAACTGGTCTTCATTATTTGTTTTTGAATTATTTGTCTTTTTCTTCTTTGTAGCTTTCAAATGGGGGTCACTGACCCCTGAGCCAAAATACAATTGCTCTGTGAGGCTCCAGTTTTATTGCTATTGTTACTTTATATAAAGTGAACAACCCCTTTAGGGTGTACCAAGGAGCAGGGCCGTATTTATAATAGGGATGCACCGAACCCACTTTTTTGGGTTCGGTCAAACCCCCGAACCCACACGGTGCGGGTGAAAACCCCCCCCACCACCATTTAACCCTTCCAAATGCTAATTAGCATTTTTTTTTTTTTGCTAATTAGAATTCAGATTCGGTTCGCCTGGGACCGTGGATTCGGCCGAACCCGAATACTTCAAAAAATGGTTGGATTCGGCCCAAATCCCGACCTGAATCCCGGATAATAATAATAAGTCACCCAAAGGCCTGCACTTGGAGAAGCAGATTTTGGGGATATTTATTTCTTTATATAAAAAAAGAAAATTATGCCCCCAGTCTTCACCATGGGGGGGGTAAGGGGGTCAGAGAGATGAGCAGAAGTGACATCACGCTGTTGTCACTTCCACGACATAGGTGCGTGTCACTGTCACACACACGACATATGGGCATATTTAGGTCTGCCTGGGGCGGCACAGGACATAAAAACACCCCTGCCCCCCTCCCCCCAAATCCTACCCTCACCGTAGGGGGGCCCAGCCCTGCAGAAACCGCTGATGTGGGGGCCCATGTGGTGTAAGGAAGTGGGCGCAGACGTGCTTTCCCTGGAGAGGGCCCGGCCAGCGCTGCCTTTCTCCTTTCCCAAGGGGATGCCAGCTGGGCACAATCACATGTGCTTGGAATATGATTAAATATCTGCAGCAGTGTGACTGCCGAGCCTGTTACGGCACGATATATTTCATATTTTATTATTCTCCCCTCCCTGTTATTATCCTACGTGACCAGAAGCCACGCGACAGAAGCGCACAGACTGCATTTATTGGGTCACAGCTTTCAGGCACCAAAGCGAATGCCGAATGCGCCAGCTAATTGTCTGGTCTGTGAGGCTCAGCGTCTCTCTAATTATATCGCTGCCGCTCTCTACTGTGCGTGACAGATTCCTTTGTCTCCGACGCTGGACGTGGCTTACTTATGGGCTACCACTGCCCACTGTTTTGTACCTCGCTCTGTTTTAGATTCATGCACTGCCTCTCCTATTTGTGCAGCCTGGCAGTGCCCGTATGTGTGCCTGTATGGGTGGCCGTATGGGGGCAGGGCCAAGATTATAAAGGCGATCCTGCTCGTGTAGCTCGGGGAGGAGGTGCCGCTGCTTATTACACACAGCTCAGCAGTGTACATTCCTCCGGGGCTTGAAAATGATCCTCTTATGGGGAAAAGCCCAGCCCCACATGCAGAACAGACAACCTGAAATATCTTGAAGAAGTCCTTATTTCAGTATATAGAAGGCTACTTGGCATGTTCTCTATATATCGGGCACTTTTTCTGCTTGATGATTTCAGACAACCCCTAAGCTTAGATTCACGACAGCAGCTAAGAGCACACTGAGCATGTGCAGTGCCACTGGCACACAAAGGCCCATGATCCAAGACGGGGAGCTTTTATGGACAACTTAAACAACATAAAATACTTTTATGCATTAAACTCCTTGATATTATATATATATATATTCAGCTCCCTGATGAAAGTTCCAGTTTGGAACTGAAACGTCGGACGAATAAAAAACCATGCTTCATCACTTGGTTTGAAAGCTTTATTTATTTATTTATTTTTCTTTTGATTCATCTAAAGTCCTGTGAGTGCTGGCTCCTTCTGCAGTATTTTATATATATACAGTATATATAGCACTGAGGACAAACTACTCTGTCATTCTGCTTTTCCCATGGCATTTGCCACAGACAGGGCCAGATTTGATAGTTGGACACTCACCCCACTCCTGTCACCATGTCTGGACTGGGATACAAAATAGGCTCTGGCATTCCCAGTACCCAGACGCACAAACAGCCCCCCCAGCCCAATAAATAGTGACTGTCTGTGGCACCTTACAGCCCCCCTGGCATTCCCAGTACCCAGAGGCACAAACAGCCCCCCCCAGCCCAATAAATAGTGACTGTCTGTGGCACCTTACAGCCCCCCCTGGCATTCCCAGTACCCAGAGGCACAAACAGCCCCCCCAGCCCAATAAATAGTGACTGTCTGCGGCACCTTACAGCCCCCCTGGCATTCCCAGTACCCAGAGGCACAAACAGCCCCCCCAGCCCAATAAATAGTGACTGTCTGCGGCACCTTACAGCCCCCCTGGCATTCCCAGTACCCAGAGGCACAAACAGCCCCCCCAGCCCAATAAATAGTGACTGTTTGTGGCACCTTACAGCAGCCCCTCTGGCATTTACCATAACCCACAGATTGCCAGTCTGGGCCTGGGCTGTCACTCACACTCCCCGCTGCTCCCACACCTGAGCGGCAGCATTGGGCACAGGGTGGGCAGGAGATGTTGATAGATACAGTACTTGAATCCCCTGCCCAGTGCAGATGCTGCCCCTAGAATCCTGCCGCTCTAAACATGGGCCTTTGGGGCCTTCCCACAAGTCTGGGCCCTGAACAATAATGCTGTAAATATAATGGACACAGTGACATCTGTGTTATTCGCTACTGAGAGGCCAGAGGGGTATCAGCTGTTTGCACCCTGCATTTAGGGTCAGATTGGCCTGGCAGGATACTGGGGAATCTTCCCACTGTATAATAATACCATCAATACTCTTATTGTGCACTAGATATTAGGTTCTCTGGTGGGCCCTGGGAGTCCCTGCACACTTTAATCAGTATTGTGTAACTTATTGTGTTCTTACTGATGTACTCTTGGATTATTCATTCCCTGCTCCTTATCTGCCAGCAATAATATCAGCCAGCAAATAAGCAATAGCGAAACTCATGTCAGTGACCCCAGGATGGCGCATCTCAGGATACATCATTGCCATCTGGTGCGTGGAGTGCTTGGCTCGTTAGATCTCCACTTAGCGCAAATAAACGAAGAAGCCTAATTACAGCGGGCGAGCGGGAATGCACAAGATATTAATTGCCTGCACCCATATTATTATGAAGATAATGCTGAGGTTCCCTAGCTGAGGGCACGGTAATTACGCTGCAACTGGAATGCCCAGGATGGCCAGGGATGAGTTTAAGCAGCAACAAACAGGGATGGGGCTTTGGCTTTGGGCTATGGCCGACAGACGGCTGTATAGAGGGGAAAATCTTTGCAAACTGGCGGCCCTGCTTTCATCTCCGTGCTGATGAGGTGGGACCTGCCAAGGCTTGCTGGCTCTGCAGTACCCTACATTGAGAGGTTCAGTCCTGGAGCAATGCAGGTCACCTACTGATAAACATGGCCGACCTAGCCTGCTTGACAAGACATACTTCATTTCTTGCTTTGCCCCCTGGGTAGCATGCAAACCCTGAATGTCAGTCTGGATACCTGGTAATGCTCACAGGCTTCTCCACTGACAGCTGCTCTAGTAGCTTCAAGCTGAACTGGCTCAATAGCTGCCTGACTCCGCCAACAAACAAAGGCTGATAAACTGCCCCAGGCTCAGCTAAAGCAAAAATAAATTACTGATTGGTCATAAACTGGCCCCTGCACCAATGATCTCTCAGTGATAAGGATTTGGGAATCCTGCCACTAGCATTAGGGCTACGGCACTGCAAGCACCAGGGGATTGTGCCCTATATGTACCTTAAAGTATAAGGAAAGAATTATACACCTGGGGGGGGGGATTGATAGGTACCCTAGTGGATATAATTGCTAACTCTTTTGCTGAAAAAAGCCCCGGCCTGGGGTATTATACCATTGAGTGACACACTGCCTATGGAGATGCATTGGACAAGGTCCATATTTATGTGCCAATCCAGTCTTTGTCCAAACCTGCTCCATTGATATTTGCCCATTTCCCAGGGATCCACTGGCTGTCCCAGACCACTAACATGCTTAGTAAAGTAAAAGATGCAGGCAAATATAATGAAAGCAAGCACTGGATTGATCACCATGGGGTACCATAAGGGGCACACTTTGCATATGTCACAATATAGTTAACTCTACATTCCCCTCCTGAAGCTGGGCATACAAGGGTTAAATTTAGCTGCTTATTGGCACATGTATGGGACCAATGGAAGGGCCAGCCAGACTGATATCTCTCCTTGGTGAGGCCTGACTGATCAATATCTCTGAAAATGGGACAGATATCAATTGAGCAGGTTTGGACAGATACTGGACCTTGCCCAATGGATCTCCATAGGCCCTCTGTATAATGTGGATGAGTGCCATTTGGCCCAGGGTGTGGGTGGCCAAATCTGGCACATATTTGCTTATTTGGAGACCTTGTCAGAGCCCTCTCCATAACATTAGCGAAAGTATAAATAAAACTGGTTTTTCAACTACACTTCACAGAATCCCACTGTGTAGAAGCAGCCCTGTGCAGTCCGTACATAGGGTGGCCGTCTCGCCAGTATTTTATAGGCCAAGCAGCTTGTGTACTAGGGAATCCCACAAAAATACATGAGAAGGAGGTTTGCAATATTGGAACCTGGGGAGTAAGCCGGTGGGTAATAGGATGCTCTGGGTTACATGCCACAGGGCTGCAGCCCATTAATAACAGCACAGTGGCCTCTAATCAGAAGCAGCGGCAGAGAAGCAACTGAACTGAGTGCAAAATGCATTAAACAGTCATCATTCTGGCTTTGCCCAGTGGCATGTGTTTCCAATATATACTGTGCGCCTCCCAACATTCCCCTTTAACTAAGGAGATGGATGAAAAATGTCCTGTGAAGACCTGCAGCCCTCCAGCTGGTGCCTCTCTTTCTACATCAGTACCTGACCCCATGGAGCTGGCAATCTAAGGTCCCTATCACACACACTATGGACAGGAGCCAAATAACTAGTCTGAATGTTTTTGGGGTGCAGGAGGAAAATGGAGCACCTTGAGGAAAATCAACACACAAACATGGGGAGCTCATACACTCTCCTTGCAGATGGGGTCAAGGCTGGGATTGATCCTACGACTCCAGCGCTGCACTGCAGCAATGCTAACCATTGTAAATAACTGGCAATGCAGAAAGGCTGACATACCCATCTGACGGGGACAAAAGCATAAATCAGGGAAGTCACATCTGCAGCCCTATAACTCTATACAGGCCTAGTAAATGTAACATGCCATAGGAATAGAGAGTGACTATTTATTGGGGCTGTGGGGGGACTGTTTGGGCCTCTTTGTACTTGAAATGTCAGTGCCTATTCTGAATCTCAGTCATTACCTAATTATGTACTATAATTCTCAGTAACCACCAACAGCCTTAGGCTTATGGGAACCAAGAAAGCAGTGCCAGGCCAAGCAATGGGGATGGCTGAGGCTCCTCTGCTTGTCACCAATGGAGCATGTTGCTCAATGGCCCTAGGTACATTGCTCTTTTGCCTACCCCAAGTTATGTCTGAATTTCCTTTGGCCCCACGGCCAAACGATCGAATTAGTCTACACGCTCCCCGATATCGCCCTCCCGTAGGTGGGGATATCGGGTGAAGATCTGCTCGCTTGGCGACCTCACCAAGCAAGCGAATCTTCATGTGTATGGGGACCTTTAGTCTGCTCACCCTGTTTCTTTAGACACCCATACCCCCTACTACTACATACACCTGTGGTTCAGCCCCAGAGCACTGCCCTAGGGTTGCCACCTGTCCATTTTTGACCCGGACAACCTGGTTTTTTAGTAGAGCTGTTCTCTAGTGATGTGTGGGCCGACCTCAGCACATCAATTGCGCATTGTGGGCGGGTTTGGGTTGAGCGCTTCCATTCACCCTTCCCGTCCAAGACCTAACACTTCCGCCTTCCTCTTCCGGCTCTCTACTGTCCGGGTCAAAACCAAACCAAATTGGGAAAACCAGGCAGGATTCTATAAGACTGAGGCATCATAGCCCTACCCCTGTGACGTCACACCCTGGAGTTCCCAGGCAGGAGAGGTGGAAACCCTACATTGGCCCCTTGCAATTCTTTATACTCATAGAGCCCCCCCCCCAGCATGCTGAAACTGGACCCATTTCTGTGCCCTGGGTTATTGATTTTATACACAGGCAGTAGATTGTGTTGAATTCCATCTCTGCCTTTCTTTGCACTGAGATTAAAGGAGAAGGAAAGGCTAAATCAATAGGGGGTACCAAATGTTAGGCACCCCCCAGTGATTGTAATTGCTTACCTGAAACCCTGGGCCGGTGCTCCTGTTAGGAGAAAACTGCACCAGGTGGGGTAAATGCAGGTAAGCGACCCTCCTCCTTCTCCTTTTGATGAGACCCCGGGGCCCGCACATTTGCGGCTTTTCTTTGTTAAAGTTTGGCTTTAACACACTTTCCTTCCCCTTCGTAGTTATAAAATTTGAAAAACTGATTATCCGCCCTTTCGTTTAAATATTATCCAAACTATATTGTAAAACAAAAGACAGGAATGTGGGCCGTAAGCTGTGGGGTACGGCGAGTGCGACTGCTGTGTTTTTATGGGGCTAGTGCCCTGTTTACAATATGTTTAACTGACTGCAATGGGAAGTGATCCACGTGACTTCCTATGAAAATTCCTCTGTTCCAACATAAGGCTTTTTTTTTTTTTAGCCCACTGACTCCGCTGCTTTATTCCTTTAGGGACAAAGGAAATTAGCAATCAGAATTCAGTTAGGATTTCCCATGATGCTTTATCAGCCTATTGCGCCTATAGGAAAGTGTCTGTAGGTTGTGTAGCAGGGTGCAGCGAGGCATAGCAGGGGATGCAGGCAGGAGAATAGAACAATAGCAGGAGAGGAGTTCACGTGTAGTCATGCAGAGTATATGATCAGGGCAGCGAGCGACAGGCAAGGGTCAAGTTCAGACTGTCAGTAGAGAAATAGAAAGCACAAAGTGACATGGTAATGGGAGCTAACAAACACGCCGCTGATGAATGAATTCGTAAAAACGTGGCAGGTAAATACTTAAAGGGGTGGGTCACCTTTCAGTTAACTTTTAGTACGGCCAGTTCTGAGCAACTTTTCAATTGGTCTTCGTTATTTATAAATAATGAATAAGTAATTCAATTAAATAATTAAGTAATTAAATAATTAGCTTTCTTCTTCTGCCGGTGCTGGGCTAACTGCACCGGGAGGGAGCCGCTTGTAAAAACAGCCATGTTGAGGCAGCGGGATTTTTTTTTTTAAAAAGGAACTATTGTTTCCCCTATCTGGAGTACAGACTCTATTAGCCCACACCCAATATAGGGGTGATAGGTGCTCTTTAACATCAATGATCCCCAACCAGTAACTTGTGACCAACCCCTTGGATGTTGCTCCCTGCAGTCTCAAAGCAGGGGCTTATTTTGGATTCCTGGATTGAATGTGGCTTAAGGGTTAAAAAGGTTGGGGACCCCTGATCTAGTGAAACCCAGAAAATAGTGGAACCAATGTAGTACAGCATGTAGGGTCGGACTGGGAAAAGACCTATTCCCTACCTGCAAGTACTGTCAATCACCTGCTGCCTTCCCATCCCCCGATAGTGGCAAAAGTAAGTCTAGGGGGCACATTTACTTAGCCACGAACGGGCCGAATGCGTCCGATTGCGTTTTTTTCGTAATGATCGGTATTTGGCGATTTTTCGGAAAATTATCGCGACTTTTTCGTTGCCATTCCGAATGTTGCGCAAAATCTGGCGTTTTTTTCGTAGCGTTAAAACTTGCGCAAAAAGTCACGCCTTTTTCGTAGCCATTCCGAAAGTTGCGCAAAATGTTACGATTTTTTCGTAGCATTCGGATTCATTCAAGCTTCAGTATGGTGACTTTTCTTGGGCCAGGTTGGAGCTGCAGAGTGCCATTGAGCCCTATGGGAGACTTTCCTTGGGCCGGGTTGAAGCTGCAGGGTGCCATTGAGCCCTATGGGAGACTTTCCTTGGGCCGGGTTGGAGCTGCAGAGTGCCATTGAGCCCTATGGGAGACTTTCCTTGGGCCGGGTTGGAGCTGCAGAGTGCCATTGAGCCCTATGGGAGACTTTCCTTGGGCCGGGTTGGAGCTGCAGAGTGCCATTGAGCCCTATGGGAGACTTTCCTTGGGCCGGGTTGGAGCTGCAGAGTGCCATTGAGCCCTATGGGAGACTTTCCTTGGGCCGGGTTGGAGCTGCAGAGTGCCATTGAGCCCTATGGGAGACTTTCCTTGGGCCGGGTTGGAGCTGCAGAGTGCCATTGAGCCCTATGGGAGACTTTCCTTGGGCCGGGTTGGAGCTGCAGGGTGCCATTGAGCCCTATGGGAGACTTTCCTTGGGCCAGGTTGGAGCTGCAGAGTGCCATTGAGCCCTATGGGAGACTTTCCTTGGGCAGGGTTGGAGCTGCAGAGTGCCATTGAGCCCTATGGGAGACTTTCCTTGGGCCGGGTTGGCGTGAGCTGCAGAGTGCCATTGAGCCCTATGGGAGACTTTCCTTGGGCCGGGTTGGAGCTGCAGAGTGCCATTGAGCCCTATGAGAGACTTTCCTTGGGCCGGGTTGGAGCTGCAGAGTGCCATTGAGCCCTATGGGAGACTTTCCTTGGGCCGGGTTGGAGCTGCAGAGTGCCATTGAGCCCTATGGGAGACTTTCCTTGGGCCGGGTTGGAGCTGCAGAGTGCCATTGAGCCCTATGGGAGACTTTCCTTGGGCCAGGTTGGAGCTGCAGGGTGCCATTGAGTCCTATGGGAGGCTTCCAAAATCATGCTAAGTCTGAAAGTTTCGCCTGCTGCTTACGAGCGCTCAATACGAAAAAGTCGCGACAAGATACGAGCGAATCGTAATGGCTACGAAAAACTCGCATTTTTTTGCGAAAATCGTATTGGTAACGAAAAAGACGCGACAATTTCCAAAAATTCGTAAAGGCGCCGAAAAAATCGCAAAAAATATGAAAAAGTCGCAAAATGTTCATTTTCCAATCGGAATTTTTCCAATTCGAATTCGTGTCTTAGTAAATCAGCCCCTTGGTGTGCACAGGGCAGGCGGTGGGGCCCCCTAAGCAGATGTGGGGGTCCCTGGGGCAGCAGCCATGTGCGGCTCAGACACCCTATTTCAGATTTTATAGAAAGGTAGCGAGAACTGGGCAAGAAAGGACCATTAAGGGTTAAAGGAAATGAGAATTTTATTTAGAGTTAGATTGGAACTGCACATTGGGCTTACAGGTCGGCAGCGGAGTGTGCAAAGCTGGTCACCCCCATATTAGGTTAAATTGGGGGTGAGATGAAATTTAATGCTCACAAATCTCTCTGGAAAAAAAAACCTATTTCACTCCTGAAGTAGCAATAAAAAGGCAATCATTTGGTGCAGGGGATTGTGATTCAAAATGACTAGGCCTCCAAAGCTCCAAAGATAGCTTATATTATGTTAAGTGGCCTATTAAAGAATCTCGCCAAACTGGAATATATATATCAGTAAATATTGCCCTTTTACATCCTTTCCCTTGAGCCGCCATTTTGTGCTGGGCTGTGTGCTCCTTCAGAGATCAGCTGACAGGAAGTGATGCAGCTCTAACCGTAACAGTTAGTAAGTAGTGTGGGAGGAAAGTTTTCCTTTAATCAACTTAAGGTTGGGCAGAATTTGCTTAGAAACAAAGGTTGAACTTTGGGGCATGTGTCTTTTTCAAACTCATCTACTAGATACCTATCTGAGTGCTGCAGGTATTAGGTATCTATTTTAATGTTTATTCTGTTCCTGAGTGCTGAAGGTATTCTATTTGTTGTCTTTACAAATCCACAGTGATACCTCGTGTTTTTCAGAAAGTTCAGAATTGATAAGGGACCCCTCAAATATATACTTTGTTCCCTGTAGCTGGTGGTGAAACACAGACTAGCACGTTGCCCGCTCTACATGTGCAGGGCCAGCGTATGGCTGTATAAATGCTCTGCCCAAATGCCTCCGATGCCTGCTATATCCACAGTTGTAAATGTGTAACTACTGCACACAGGGCCGGCACGGCACAAACATGTGGCTTGGATAAGCCCAGGGCAGCAGAGATTACAACTCTGGGGCACAGACACTTAGGGGTATATTTATAAACACTGGACACAAACATTACCCAGGGCCAGTCTATAGGAGGTAATGTCAGGAAAAGCCATGGAAGTCTCCAAATTGCAATCATTTGTGTTCAACATAATGTAGCGCCTTCTTCTAGGCTTCTTCCATCTTCAGCTAATACTGTGTTTAGGGGACAAGAAAAACTACTGGATCACAAAATCATTAGCAAATCTCCATAAACTTTGGTGCAGCCCTATAATTCAGGAACATACACATTTATATAGTACAGGAACCAACAGGTCCAGGCTGGGATTCAAAATAAGCCCTGGCGTTTCCATGACTCAAACTAGAGCCCTGTATTCCCAGTACCCAGAGGCACAAACAGCCCCCCCCAGCCCAATAAATAGTGACTGTCTGTGGCACCTTACAGCCCCTCTGGCATTCCCAGTACCCAGAGGCACAAACAGCCCCCCCAGCCCAATAAATAGTGATTGTCTGTGGCACCTTACAGCCCCCCTGGCATTCCCAGTACCCAGAGGCACAAACAGCCCCCCCCAGCCCAATAAATAGTGACTGTCTGTGGCACCTTACAGCCCCCCTGGCATTCCCAGTACCCAGAGGCACAAACAGCCCCCCCAGCCCAATAAATAGTGACTGTCTGTGGCACCTTACAGCCCCCCTGGCATTCCCAGTACCCAGAGGCACAAACAGCCCCCCCCCCAAGCCCAATAAATAGTGACTGTCTGTGGCACCTTACAGCCCCCCTGGCATTCCCAGTACCCAGAGACACAAACAGCCCCCCAAGCCCAATAAATAGAGACTGTCTGTGGCACCTTACAGCCCCCCTGGCATTCCCAGTACCCAGAGGCACAAACAGCCCCCCCCCAGCCCAATAAATAGTGACTGTTTGTGGCACCTTACAGCACCCCCCCGGCATTCCCAGTACCCAGAGGCACAAACAGCCCCCCCAGCCCAATAAATAGTGACTGTCTGTGGCACCTTACAGCCCCCCTGGCATTCCCAGTACCCAGAGGCACAAACAGCCCCCCCAGCCCAATAAATAGTGATTGTCTGTGGCACCTTACAGCCCCCCTGGCATTCCCAGTACCCAGAGGCACAAACAGCCCCCCCAGCCCAATAAATAGTGATTGTCTGTGGCACCTTACAGCCCCCCTGGCATTCCAAGTACCCAGAGGCACAAACAGCCCCCCCCCAGCCCAATAAATAGTGACTGTCTGTGGCACCTTACAGCCTCCCTGGCATTCCCAGTACCCAGAGGCACAAACAGCCCCCCCCAGCCCAATAAATAGTGACTGTCTGTGGCACCTTATAGCCCCCCTGGCATTCCCAGTACCCAGAGGCACAAACAGCCCCCCCAGCCCAATAAATAGTGACTGTCTGTGGCACCTTATAGCAGCCCCTCTGGCATTTGCCAGAACCCACAGATTGCCAGTCCGGGCCTGGGAACCAAATCATAGCGACAAAGAAATGTTTACTATATATGCCTATTTTAGTTACAGAGCTTAGTGTTCATATATTTCTTCCAACACATTAATAGTACAAACAGGGTTAGGAGTTAACTTTTAGTATGATATAGAGAGTAATATTCTGAGACAATTTGCCATTGGACTTCATTTTTTATTATTTGTAGTTTTTTAATGATTTCAATTTTTGGAGTTTCAGCAGCTACCTGGTTGCTAGGGCCCAAATTACCTTAGCAACCAGAGAGTGGTTTGAATGAGATACAGCAATATGAATAGGAGAGGGCCTGAATAGAAAAGTAACAATACCAATAAAACTAGAGCCTCACAGAGCAATAGAGGCTGGGGTCAATGACCCCCATTTGAAAGCTACAAGGAGTTAGAAGAGGAAGGCAAATAATTCAAAAACTATAAAAAATTCATATTGAATTCAAGTGCTGTAATTGGATAAGATGCTTTGCTAGCTTTCCGAGAGATATCCGAGTTGAGTTTTAAAGAGGCCGAGGCAGGGTTCCTTATGGAGGAATTCAGTGCTGGAATACCAGAGCTAAGGAGCGGCAAATGTGAGAGATGTAAAGTGGGAGACAGCAGTGCATGTAAGTGATGGGAAAACATGGTGGCTGTGTGAGAGATGGGGACTGTATGGAGATGTAGCGAGGTGCAGAGGAGTGATGGGTGTCTGTTCAAAGGAAATGATTTTGTAATTTATTATTTTTTTAATAGAGATCCATAATTGATTTTACTAGTGGAGAAGCCAGGTCTTCTTTAAGTTAAAGCAGACAAATGCCAGCACCGGAGTTTGATACTGATGGAAGGAGAGGAGTCTGAGATGCCCATTAGTAGAAGGCTTTTGGTAATCTAGATGGGATTGGATGAGGGCACGGATGAGCAGGTCAGGCCTGGACTGGCAATCTGTGGATTCTGGCAAATGCCAAAGGGGCTGTTGTTGGATTCCATAGACACTCACTATTTAGGGTGAAGACACACTGAGCTACTAGTAGCAGCTACTTCTTGCAGCTACTAAAATAGACAATGCTGATCATTTATGGATAATTGTATTGTCTATGGCAGGGGATTTTCTGGCGTTTAGTAGCTGTGAAAAAGTAGCTTCTACTAGTAGCCCAGTGTGTCTTCACCCTAAGGGCTCTGGCACACGGGGGAGATTAGTCGCCCGCGATTAACTACCTGTTCGCGGGCGACTAATCTCCCCGAGTTGCCTACCCCTGCCATCCCACCGGCGAACATGTAAGTCGCCGGCGGGATGGCAGACACGGCGGTGCGATTTCGCGCAAATCGCCGCAAAAGAC
Source organism: Xenopus tropicalis (assembly GCF_000004195.4). NCBI lineage: Eukaryota > Metazoa > Chordata > Amphibia > Anura > Pipidae > Xenopus > Xenopus tropicalis. The sequence goes on along the minus strand of NC_030683.2, from coordinate 8,932,122 downwards.
TCGCGAGGCTTTTTCGTGATTTCCGGAAATCGCCCCGCCGCGTCTGCCATCCTGCCGGCGACTTACATGTTCGCTGGTGGGATGGCAGGGGTAGGCAACTCGGGGAGATTAGTCGCCCGCGAACAGGGAGTTAATCGCAGGCGACTAATCTCCCCCGTGTGCCAGAGCCCTAAAGACACATGGAGCTACTAGTAGCAGCTACTTCTTGCAGCTACTAGAATAGACAATGCGGATCATTTACTGATAACTGTGTGTGTTTTTTAGCAGAGGCAATTCTCAGTATTGTCTATGGCAGGGGATTTTCTGGTGTTTAGTAGCTGTGAAAAATTAGCCGCTACTAGTAGCCCAGTGTGTCTTCACCCTAAAGACACACGGAGCTACTAGTAGCAGCTACTTCTTGCAGCTACTAAAATAGACAATACTGATCATTTATGGATAATTGTCTCTATGTGTTTTTTAGCAGAGGCAATTCTCAGTATTGTCTATGGCAGGGGATTTTCTGGCGTTAAGTAGCTGTGAAAAAGTAGCCACTACTAGTAGCTCAGTGTGTCTTCACGCTAAGGGCTCTGGCACACGGGGAGATTAGTCGCCCGCGAACAGGGAGATTTGTCGCGGGCGACTAATCTCCCCGAGTTGCCATCCCACCGGCGAAAATGTAAGTCGCCGGTGGGATGGCACACGCGGCGGCGCGATTTCGGGAAATCGCCGAAAAAGCCTCGCGAGGCAACTTCACCGATTTGCCAAAATCGCGCCGCCGCATGTGCCATCCCACCGGCGACTTACATTTTCGCCGGTGGGATGGCAGGTGATGGCAACTCGGAGAGATTAGTCGCCCGCGAACAGGGAGTTTTGTTGCGGGCGACTAATCTCCCCGTGTGCCAGAGCCCTAAAGGCCTCTGTGTATTTGAAATACAGGGGTCTATTTTGAATCCCAGTCAGGGCCTGGAGCAGATTCTTTATACAGAAAAAACATTTTGGGAATAACATAAAGGAGAAAGCAAGCAGGTTTTGGCTGTTGTGTTGACGTGGTTAAAAAAAAAACCAGGAGGAGTTAAACATTAGCCCACGGCAGTGTGCTTAAACACCAGTTATTAGGCATGTTATCAGTGGTAATAGTAACGGGACGGGGGCAGGGCCAGGTCTAGGTGGAAACAGGATGAATTCAGTTTTTATTAGATTCGGTTCGAAGTGCATTCCTCTAGGAGAGACTCGCTAAGGCTAAGTTGGAATTTCAGGGCTTAGTGAAGGGAGGAATAAATACATATGGTTATCATCTGCATACAAATGATATTTAGTGCCAAGTGAGTGCATACGGTTTCCCAAAGTGTACAGGAAGAATCACAGAGGGCTGGTAGGGAACGCAAGGCAATCTGAGGGAGATAATAAAATCATCCATACCTGTTATAAATGCTTTTAAAAATCTGAGCTGTCAATCATATATTGCCTGCCCCGCCTCTATGCCGGAGGCATAGAGGCAGGGCAGGCAATATATGATTGACAGCTCAGATTTTTAATTACAATTACTTTAACTTTAGAAGTATTCAGAGTAATGACAGACAAAGGGGTGTTTTATCCGCTGCTGTTCTATTACTAAGGACAGTGACACAATTGCTGTGTATACCAGGGGCCTTAGTGCTTGTATGTAAGGGACTTTATATTTGAAATTCTAATGGAGCAGGCACTGGTAAGAATGATCAATAATAAGCCTGTAAATGCCTGCATAAGATGGCTCTGCTATGTAATGGATAATAAAATAATAATAAGTACAATTGAACCATTTTAGTTGCACATATTTCTGTTCTGTAACAGCTCTGCTTCCAGTTGTATACATCCCACATCTACCAAGAAACCCCACTCACCTCCATCACTGGATGCAAGGAGGAGAATTTGGGGATGTTTCACTGTGCTTGGTCAGCAGGGTTGGACTGGGCCGCCGGGACAAAACCTGGTGGGCCCCAGACGCGACCATTGGCAGCGCTCCCCCTACCGACCATTCCTCCCCTGACACATTAAACTTATGCATGCTCAGGGGAGGACGTCGACTGGGGGGCCCTGCAGGGGTTAGTGAGGCTCAGCGGGGGGGGCGGGTAGGGGTGCGGGGGACACGGCTGGGGGGGGGCACCTGCAGGGCCCCTGGGGCGGCAGCCCCGGTGAGCCTTGCACCCCCCAGTCCGACCCTGTTGGTCAGTACCTGGAAAGGTTTTGATCTGATTTTGTGTGGCCAGGCCCGGACTGGCAATCGGTGGGTTCTGGGGGAGGCTGTTTGTGCCTCTGGGTACTGGGAATGCCGGGGGGGGGGCTGTAAGGTACCACAGACAGTCACTATTTATTGGGCTGGGGGGGCTGTTTGTGCCTCTGGGTACTGGGAATGCCAGGGGGGCTGTAAGGTACCACAGACAGTCCTTATTTATTGGGCTGGGGGGCTGTTTGTGCCTCTGGGTACTGGGAATGCCAGGGGGGCTGTAAGGTGCCACAGACAGTCACTATTTATTGGGCTGGGGGGGCTGTTTGTGCCTCTGGGTACTGGGAATGCCAGGGGGGCTGTAAGGTACCACAGACAGTCACTATTTATTGGGCTGGGGGGGCTGTTTGTGCCTCTGGGTACTGGGAATGCCAGGGGGGCTGTAAGGTACCACAGACAGTCACTATTTATTGGGCTGGGGGGGCTGTTTGTGCCTCTGGGTACTGGGAATGCCAGGGGGGCTGTAAGGTGCCACAGACAGTCACTATTTATTGGGCTGGGGGGGCTGTTTGTGCCTCTGGGTACTGGGAATGCCAGGGGGGGCTGTAAGGTGCCACAGACAGTCACTATTTATTGGGCTGGGGGGGCTGTTTGTGCCTCTGGGTACTGGGAATGCCAGGGGGGCTGTAAGGTACCACAGACAGTCACTATTTATTGGGCTGGGGGGGCTGTTTGTGCCTCTGGGTACTGGGAATGCCAGGGGGGCTGTAAGGTACCACAGACAGTCACTATTTATTGGGCTGGGGGGGCTGTTTGTGCCTCTGGGTACTGGGAATGCCAGGGGGGCTGTAAGGTGCCACAGACAGTCACTATTTATTGGGGCGGGGGGGGGGGTGTTTGTTTGGGTCACTGTGTACTTGCAATGCCAGGACCTATTCTGAATGCCAGTTGGGACTGGTGAGCGGCCAATTCACCAGCCAATAAGACTGTTCCCTATCCTGCCCCCCACACAGATAATAGTGTTTTTGCAGGCAGAACTAGCCCAATCCATAGGTCCCAGAGCAGCCGTGTCAGTGGTGCTACAGCAGTTTTATAATATAGCCATAGGGCTGCTATACCGTGGAATCACCAAGCATGGAGGGAGTGTACTCGCCCACGACTAGGGATCAAGTGGCACCGACCAATACAGGAAGGCCATGGCATCAGTCCAAGGGAAAAATGAAACCCTAAAACTACAACTCCCACCACCCCCCAATATCTGTCAGGAAATGTTGAGAATTGTAGTCAAACATGGGTTTTAAGCGTCAACTCTGACTGAACATCTTTTTTCAGAACAATTGTCTTTTTTCCAGTATCGGGGTCTGCAGATTGGCCCCTAAATATTAACAATTTGCCGGCGCCTATTGGCTGCTTCATCACTAGCAGAAATCCCCGACACGTAGTGAGTACCCTCTCACAGCATCCTCCCCTCACGACGCCACAACTATATAAAAGCCAGGCCCCTGCTGACATCACCGGAAACCCCTTGGCTTCTCCTCAATGTTGCCAACCGCCCCCCAAGCACGAGCTCGGCGGGCCCCGCCTCATTTCGGGGAGTAGGACCGCCTCCTCCAAACCCCACTGTCCAATCAGCGCTGCACTCAGCGCCACACCCTCTATCGCCCCTCCTGTTTCACTGCGCGCCCCCGTCCCACCCATTCCTTTCTCCACCTTTCCCGCCACCCTTGCTCAACCAATGGGCGGTGGCTTAGGCGCCTTTCGACCAATGAGCTGACGGCAGTTGTAAATGCTGGGTGTGGTTTGCTAGACAGCGCTAGCACGCTTTGCTTCAGTCCGTGTCAGTGAGAGTAGCGTGAGGTTGTGTTTGCGCCGAGCTCCGTGTGCGCACAGACAACGGTTCTTCTGACTGTCGGCGGCGGCCGGCGCCCCGCCTGTGTCCCACTTCCATAGGGAAGGGCACGTTTGTTACATAGCCGCTGTCTCGTTTGCGCTGCGGGGTAGGGCTCACTGCTGCATCACTACAATACTCGGCGAGTCTATTGTGAGTTCTTGAGGCGCCGGGTGTGAAGAAGCGGGAAGCGAGCGGCAGTAAGTGTGAGTATGAGAGGCTTGAGGGATGGCGGGAAATGCTTTGGGGTATGTGTGCCCCCTGGGTACTGATGGGGGGGGTATGTACAGGGCGCCCCCTAGTGAGAGTGTTGGGGCATTGGCGTTACCCCTATATGAGCAAAGGGAGGTGCGCATTGCAGTGTGTGGGTAACCCTGTTACTGGGGTGTCGTATCCCCATTACTGGGGGGCATGGGTACCGGCACATGGCGGCTAATGAGTCCCGATGTTTCATTCGGATTGTTACCGACACAGCCCTCCCCACCGGCTCTCTATTCCCTCCTCCCCATGGGGCGAGTTAAATGGCCGGCCCGCAGCCTCTGAGCGCTAAACCCCCCAGTATTGTGCCTGTGTGAGCGCCAGCTGAGCTAACCCCCAGTATTGTGCCTGTGTGAGCGCTAAACCCCCCAGTATTGTGCCTGTGTGAGCGCTAAACCCCCCAGTATTGTGCCTGTGTGAGCGCTAAACCCCCCAGTATTGTGCCTGTGTGAGCGCTAAACCCCCCAGTATTGTGCCTGTGTCGGGCATAACCCCCCCCTCCCGTTACACACACCCGTGCCTCCATGTGGGCTGCTAATGGGGCGCCCGCATTGTGTGTGAGGCTGATCTGATGGGTATCTGTATTACCCCCCCCCATATGGACAGATAATGGTGCGCCCCTTGGTGTATATGTGGCGCATATCGGGGGTACCCTCCGTGTGAGGCCGGCGCCCAGCCCTGTACAGAGGCAGAATGGGATGCTGTAAGTGTGTCAGTGGGACAGTCTCCCTGCATCAGCTGCTACTGCCCCCCCCACCTCTCTCAGAATGGTACGCCCGCTAGCGCTGTATCCCCCCCTCACAGAATGGTACGCCCGCTAGCGCTGTATCCCCCCCTCACAGAATGGTACGCCCGCTAGCGCTGTATCCCCCCCTCACAGAATGGTACGCCCGCTAGCGCTGTATCCCCCCCTCACAGAATGGTACGCCCGCTAGCGCTGTATCCCCCCCTCACAGAATGGTACGCCCGCTAGCGCTGTATCCCCCCCTCACAGAATGGTACGCCCGCTAGCGCTGTATACCCCCCCCTCACAGATTGGTACGCTAGCGCTGTGCAAGTGGGTTTGTACCCCCGCCTCTCAGAGAATGGTACGCTCGCTAGCGCTGTTCCCCCCCCCCCGTCACAGAATGGTACGCCCGCTAGCGCTATGCCCCCGCCTGTACTCGGGGCAGTTCATTCCACCCCAGGGGCCGGGAGCGCATCCCCCTGCGGCACACTGGGGTAGTATGGGGGGAAGGCTGGATCTCGCCGACGTGCGCATTCCCATAGCCGTGGGGCCGTAGGTTGTACTGGGCAGGAAGAGGGTGGGTTTTGTACATCCTCCCGCACTGACAATGGGGCCCCCCCCCTCCCCACGGGTCCTGGGAGATTGGGGCTGCGGCCCCCGGGCCATTCCCATAGGCACACTGTGTGTGAGCGGTGAGGGGATGGGCAACATTGGCCGGGATTAGTATCCATTGTGCTGTCAGCCCTGCCTGGCCAGGAATTCACTTGGGATTGTGTGCTGCTGAGGGGTCCCTGCCGGCTAGTGTGTGTGTGGGGCCATTGTGTGTGTGTGTGTGTGCGGGGCCAATGTGTGTGTATGTATGTGCGGGGCCAGTGTGTGTATGTGTGTATGTATATGCGGGGCCAGTGTATGTGTGTGTATGTATGTGCGGGGCCAGTGTATGTATGTATGTGCGGGGCCAGTGTATGTATGTATGTATGTGTGTATGTATATGCGGGGCCAGTGTGTGTGTGTGTATGTATGTGCGGGGCCAGTGTATGTATGTGTGTATGTATATGCGGGGCCAGTGTATGTATGTGTGTATGTATGTGCGGGGCCAGTGTATGTATGTATGTGTGTATGTATATGCGGGGCCAGTGTATGTATGTATGTGTGTATGTATATGCGGGGCCAGTGTGTGTGTGTAATGTATGTGCGGGGCCAGTGTATGTATGTGTGTGTGTATGTATGTGCGGGGCCAGTGTATGTGTGTGTATGTATGTGCGGGGCCAGTGTATGTATGTGCGGGGCCAGTGTATGTGTGTGTATGTGTGTATGTATGTGCGGGGGCCAGTGTGTGTATGTATGTGCGGGGCCAGTGTGTGTGTGTATGTATGTGCGGGGCCAGTGTATGTATGTATGTGTGTATGTATATGTGGGGCCAGTGTATGTATGTGCGGGGCCAGTGTATGTGTGTGTGTGTATGTATGTGCGGGGCCAGTGTATGTTGTGTGTGTATGTATGTGCGGGGCCAGTGTGTATGTATGCATGTGCGGGGCCAGTGTGTATGTATGCATGTGCGGGGCCAGTGTGTGTGTATGCATGTGCGGGGCCAGTGTGTGTGTATGTATGTATGTGCGGGGCCAGTGTGTGTATGTATGTGCGGGGCCAGTGTGTGTGTATGTATGTATGTGCGGGGGCCAGTGTGTGTATGTATGTGCGGGGGCCAGTGTGTGTATGTATGTGCGGGGGCCAGTGTGTGTATGTATGTGCGGGGCCAGTGTGTGTGTATGTATGTATGTATGTGCGGGGGCCAGTGTATGTATGTGCGGGGCCAGTGTGTGTGTATGTATGTATGTGCGGGGCCAGTGTATGTGAGGAAGTGACTCAGTATATGTACCACTTGGCTAGGGGTGCCCAGCCTGGTGCTTTCAAGATGTTTAACCTTGGCACTCATCATCCGCATCCTTCCCAAAGCTGCCTGTGTATTGTGGGGTTTAATACCAGGGAAGTTGGGCAGTTTTTGTTTTGGGTACTTTGGTGACACAGGTTTTTCCACCTTTTGTGCTAACAAGTAAAATGCATGTGGGGTTTACCCAGAATTCTATGGCACCAGCAATGAGAGACGGGCTGAGAAGGGATTGAAGCCCTAGCCTTTGGTATTTATCCAGGGTGTATATATTAGGCATGCTGGCTAAGGGGGAAGACACACAGAGCTACTAGGAGCAGCTACTTGTCGTGGCTACAGAAATGGACATTGCTGATCACTTACTAATTGTGTTTTAGCAGAGGCAATTCTCAGTATTGTCTATGGCAGGGTGTTTTCTGGCATTCAGTAGCTGCTACTAAGTAGCTCTGTGTGTCTTTGTCCTAATACACAGATGTAATGATGGTGAGGGAAAGTGTTTCTTACTATTTGATGACACCAGAAATAAGTCGTGCTGCTCCCTTCCGCATAGAAGCAGTGACGTCCTACTCTGCACACATGCAAGCCATGCTTATGGGTTTACAAGCTCAGTGTAAGCCTGTAGTTGCGCAAAAAGAAAGTCTGTGTGAATAGTTTAAAAGAAAAAGGAAAAAAATACACTGGCAAAAAAGACATTTATATGAAAGTATTTGTAAGAAAAATGCTGGTGTTTTTTGGGAGGCTGCTTAGGGCTTCTAGTCAGCTGCTAGTAAGCTTCTAGTCGGCTTCTGTGGGTGTGAAACACTCAGCACTGCAAACAGCAAGCTTATTTGTGTCCATAGGTGTTTAGCTCCTCTATCCCTTATTCTTAGGCACAAAATGGGGATGGATCTCAGTGGAGTATTTTAACTGCAGACTGAGCCATAGCTGATAACTAGTAACAATGTCAGTATGTAGTGCACTCTGAGCAGCTGCTGGCAGTGGCACACTACCCCACCCTTCAGCTGTTACAGCGAATGCCTTATCTGAAAGTAATATTTCAACACCTGGCCATATACAGGCCCACATTGGCTACTACACCCACCATTTAATGGCCCCTGTATGGAGCATAAATGATGGCCTACTGGCCAGTAATTGACCAGGTAACTATTGGTTCAGGCCGTTGCGCTGAAGGCAACGTTAGACTGTTAATGTATTCTGTATAGGTCCATTTGCAATACAATTGTTGCGAAAGGACCAAAAAATTATAATTACAACTAGATCTTTTAAAGGTGGGCCCTTTAGATCAATTATCTGACTGTGTCTGGCAGGTTTGATTTACCATTGAATTGGAGTCCACGTTGGCTCGTTGATGCGGTGCCCGGTCATATGGCACCTAGGCCCTCCAGTTACCTAGGGCCAAACGATCGAGTTAGCACAATATCTCCCAGTGCTGGTACAGAACTGTGACAAGCTATCTTTTATATAGGTACAGTAGAAACTGACTGTGCAATAGTGGGCTGAAAGCATTCATATAAAAAAAGGGACACCTTGCTTTATGCAAAGCCAGTTGCATTTTGGGACATCAGCAATAAAATCCCCAGAGCACTGTCGGCTCAAGGCTCAAAGCCCTGCAACCCTCTCACAAGGGAACGAGCGCTCCTCGCTTCAGTGAGATCATATGCATGGCTCTGAATTGGGAGTGATTTCATTAGTGTAGGCCCAGTATCCTGTATTGCCCGAGCCATGCAGTGTGGGGGGCAGCAGGACGGGTTGGGGCACTGTACACATTTGCAGAAGGGTAATTGACCCGACCATGGTGGTATTTGAGCAGTGGACAGGGTCACCGTTTCTAGGACCCCTACTTATAGGGGGGACAAAATCACAACCTGTTACAATGGGAGGTGCCAGGATTCATGCATATGCTTGCTGCATGTAGATACGGCCACATCATGCCTGTGATGGTGAGGATAGGATTCAAGGTTTCTGCATGGAAAAATCTATTTTCCAACAAACTGGTGCACATTTCAGGGTTACGTCAAAGTTGGCAAACAGCTGTTCCGTGCTGTATGGAAAAGCTCATAATCATATATACAGTGTATAATATTGTATAATTTTAGTAGTCTGGACACATTTCCCTTACTTTTGTTTCTCTAACTATTTCTCTTCTCTCATTTTTATATATTGCAGAGCGTCCCTGTTATACATCTTAAACTATCTACATTACCAAACGTTAGTCCCGCTGCTTACATCACTACTCCAAGTAAGTAATCCTCGTTTATTACCTGTATAAATAAGGTGAATTAGAGAACTCCCTGCACCACAGACGGCATTCATTTAGGTAATTTTGTGGTTACCATTCCTGTTTTGCTTTGGGAGTATCTGACAATAAAATGGAGAAGTGGGTATTTTCAGTTTGCATCAACCTAGTGTTCTTGAGGTCAAGGGGCTATTGGTTGTCGGGGAAGGGTCGGTCCTGGTTCTTTGTGAGATTTAATCCCGGATCAGAGCATTTTACATAGAGGTACAATTGTTGGTATGTTCTGTGGTGTATTGTTTGCATTCCTTCCAGCATGGCTGGCCAACTTTTAATGGCCCCCAGCCTGCTCAGAAACTCCATCTTCACTCTGACTATATCATGTTCATTTATTCCAGCCCCCCCCCCCCCCAGCATGCTGCATTCATTTGCCCACTACTTGTAATAAGTTGGATAACACTGCCAACAAAGATTCAATATAGATTGTATATGGGAATTCACTTCTGTACGACAGATAAGGAAGGAGACTTTACTAGTCATAATTTGTATTTTATTTAAATGTGCTTACTGTAAAGCAACATGTTTCTATTCTCTAATGGATGTGTGCTCATTTTCCCAGAGGTACTGTCTAACTCAACACATAATTGACCATAATATGTTAATGGGCTTTGATTATTTTTTGGACAGCAAGGGGGACACTGGATTGTGACAGGGTTGTGGTAAAACTGACTAAACACCATTGAGTCGCTTGCTGTTTTGGCCTTTCAACAGAAGTGAAATTCCCCACCCTTGCATGAAAATTTTAAAATGTAAAACAAGTGTTGATTATGCAGTGGGCATACCTCACAGCTACACGCAGAGCTTTGTAAGCTTACATACAGTCTGCTACAATTTCAGCTGTTGTATCTTGCTGCTGCTACAATTGTTAGCTTGGGGTATAAATTGGGTTTTTAAATGCTGGGGTTTTGGTTTGTTCTAGTGAGGCAAATCTTACTACAGTGTATTTCGGTTTCCGTAGTGTGATTACCTCCAGCCCATTGTTCTGGTCCATTTATCTTAATAGCTTAGAGGCACACAGGACATCACACCCACTGGTTTTATTACGCCACCTACCTGTAGTGTCTTTGGTCTAAGAACTGCCAGAATGGACTTCTCCTGTCCGTTTTCGGCTAATTTATTCTAATACACGCCTAGGAACAGCCAGTGGAGCAGTTTAGTGGGCCACGCGCCTCGGCTGACACACCAGCTTGCACTTGTTCTGGGATGGAATTTCCATGACAATCCTCTGAGCTTGGTTTGCTCTCCACTGGCTGCAATTGGAGTTGTTGCCTGAGAGCACTAGTGCCTGAGTGTAGGTGACACTTGTGTTTTCTTAAAGAACATCCATTTTTTATTTTTTTTTAAATGTCTGTCCAAAGCTTGTAAGGTACATTTGATTTTTTTTTTAAACATTTTTTTGCACCTGCCTCTAATCTAAAAACTCTTCTTCGTCTGCCCGTGTGAATGTTAGAATGCTAAGGACTCTTTATAAATTAATTCCAGTTTGCCTCTCGGGAGAAGCAGCTTGACATTTACTGTATTTGCTTAGGCGGCTTTCAACTATTTTACTCTGTTGCCTTTGTCCTTAATTTTATATACAGTGCAGATCCACTCAGATTGTCATGCAAGTGATCGGTGCTAATGGGCTTGCTGCAACGAGAGATGCGCTGAATCCGCTATTTCAGGATCCGGCCTATATATCCGGCTGAATACCGAACCAAATTCTAATTAGCTTACGCAAATTAGGATAAGGAAGGGTTTAAGAGACACGGTAACAAATTTTCCGCTTCCGTGTTTACGTGACAAAAAGTCACGTGATTTTAATGATTCAACCAGAGCAATGGAATAGAAACCGAATCCTGGATTTGTTGCATCCCTAGCCAAAGCAGCTGCATATGGAAATATTACCTGGTATTTCTGCAGATTTAGAAGTAGAAAATCTTGATTGGAGATTTTTCATAGCCAATTAGATTTGTAGGGAATAATGGTTGATGGTTACCTATATAGATTGCTTGAAGATTTTTCTGTGTTTGTGAGTGGTATTTATCCACTCTGCCCATGATCTGATCAGTCAGACACCATATAGCCTCAGTCGGTGTATGCACACAGATGCACACAAGCAGCTCTTCCCAGTAGTCACATGAGGTGAATTGGTTTATCCATGGAAAGGTAATAAAAATGTGGTAATTAAAGGTCTATAACTCGGGGCACAGATGCAAACACAGAGCATTCAATGTGAGGTTTAAGTTGTACTTTACAATTGATACCTGTTATATACTCCTGATTGTCTGATCATATTTTGAGTGCCAGTGGCACTGCACATGCTCAGTGTTCTCTGGGCTGCTGGGTTATTGAGATGCTAAACCATAGTGTGTGGGGCTCGGTCCCTAAGCTCAGGTAACTGCCAGCCAAACATGTGCTTTAAATCGGCAGAAAAGACGGGGGGCTACTGGGCGCGTATGCAGGGGTACATGGGCTTTGGTGGCCTCTGGCTGCTACAGAAGCCCAATTCATAAAATGCACCATTACTTCCATTCTTTGAGGTTTAATTCCCCTTTAAGGGCACAGGGAATTAAGCAAGTAGAAAGGGCCATTGCTAGTGGTCGCCAGAGTGGGGAAGAGGTTAATGCTGGCTGAGTGCTGTGCATCTGGTAGGCGGAGGGAGATGCTTACGCTGCAAGTAGAGGCGGCAGCAGCGCAACGGATCATTACTATTCTCTAACCTTTTCTGTGCTGCAGAGTAAGTGGGCGGAGCCATTAGCATTTCTCTCTCTTCATATTAACCAAATCCCAGATTTCGCCCCCCTCTCTCTTTGCAGTGGGTAACGGGAGGCTGCAGACTAGAGCTGGTTAGATCATGTTGCCAGGTTCCACATGTTGTCTGTGTATATAAGGAGGAGGTGGTGCAATCCACGTTGTGCCTTTAGGCTTGGGGGGGGGGTGGGGAGCAGGAAGGGGCTGCCTGCCTTTTGTATAGAGTGCCGCCTTTGTGCTCGAGCCTTCTCTTTGTCTGAAGGGAAATGTGCCAGCATTATGCGCTGTAGTGATGCGGCTGTGCCTGAATGGCTAGTGGGGTTCTTTAAGGGATGCTCTGCCGCTTTCTGTTAGGCTTTGTATCCCTTGTCTAGGGAAGACACTGCCCCATCAGCTTTCTTATGCTTAAAATGAGCTGCGGGAGGGAGGGGGCAGGGGGCTCGTTTTGCCTCTTAGAGGAGGGAGCAAATGCAGCCATCATTGTTGGGAGTTCTTCTGCTTGGAGTGGGGGATGGCTGGCTGCCTTCTTGCATTACACTAAGTCTATTGTCTGCTCGCTGCATCTCTAGCTAGGGCTGCTGAGGAGCAAGGCAGCGTCAGCACTGTTTGAGAAGGGCAAAGTACCGCGTCAGCAGTGCCAGCCTGCGTCTACAGAGGGAGGGGCTTTGCACTACAGCTCTAGCAGCTGTACAGAATGAGGATCCTTTGTATGATCGCTGATATGTTACAAATGCTCTCATTGGCTACCCTAACTGCCATCTCTTATTTTAGCATCCTGGGCATTAGACAGTGGCAAAAGAGGGTTAAAGGTGCCCATATGTGGCCAAGAAATGCATGGCCTTGCTTGGAAGGCATCAATCTCATGTATGTGGGCCATAACAGTCCCTTTCCCATGTGATAGCCTGTTAAAATATGAATCTGAGGAGAGCTGGTTATGTCTCCATCTTGGCATATGTATAGGGCAAAGATCTACATGTCTGACAGCATGGGCCTGGATGGGCCTCTTATTTACAGGCATAATGTAGAGACATGTGACATGATGATTCAAGGCTTTTACATGTCATCCTGGTATTGTGACATCTTGTCTTCAGGTATATTTATAAAAATTAGGTGAGCTAAACCCAGAAGCATATAGAAAGGAATCGGCTTCTCTTTGCCTGCCAACAAAACGCAGGCAGGAAAGCAGCTGATATGCTTTGTGTGCCCTTGCCCTTTAGCCTTCAGGTGAAGCAGTCAGTTTGTTATTCATCTTGCTGTGCAATTTTGTGTTCCACATTTATCACTAATTTTTTTTTTTTTTTTTAATTTTTCTAAGTATCCATTTAGGGGAGCCCACTCAATCTACCTTGGTAGTTGAAGATGTGCAGTTCCAGTGGCCGTATATGGTTCCTGACAGACCGCAGAATAAAGGATGACTATCCCCAGCTGGAGATCCTCCGAGCTCTTAAAGCCAAATGTTGCGAAGAGGACATTGATTTCCGAGCACTACTTATGGACGAGGTGGTGCTGACAGTGGAGCAAGGAAACCTGGGTGAGTAAAACGCTTAATTGTGGTTTGTAGGAGAAACAACCTGCCCTTTATGGGTGCACGCAATGCCTCTCATCTGCTTGTTCAGTACAATGGCCTGGTCAGGTTTGCTTTGCTTGTAAAATATCTGCCCGACCAGCCTGAGGATGTTTGGACAACCAGACACTTAGGCACCCAGGTTACGTTGCCAGTTAAGTTATTGAATAAATAGGCAGCCTGTGTGTGTAGTGAATCATTGGTCTGGCTAGTTAAACTGGTTGATCAGGTGTTGTCCATTGAGACCATATTGGCCATACTGATCTATAGGAGGGACTACATGCACCTACAGGCAGGCATATTTCGCTTCTTGAAGCTTATTTATTTACATTTATTCTGTTCTGTGCTCTTTGGCTGCATTAGGTGCCTCTCAGTTCTGCTTTCCTTCTGGCATAACTTTTTCTTTCCCTTTTCAAGTGAACACAAACATAACTGCATTCTGAGTATGTGCCAGTTTTATGGCAGAGTGGAAAATGCAAGGGAAAGCGTCACAAGACCAGAGCTTGAAGCAGCCCCTCCTCTGTATAAACTTCCTGACAGCTGACTTGTCACGAGAAATCTGCGGAGCATTCACAGCCTGCCTCAAAAAGAGCAATTAAACCAGTTTTACTTACGCTGCATTAATGCTGCGACAGGCTACGTTGGTGACAGATTGTCGCTGACAACATAATCTAGCTGAAATTTGCTTTATTCTGAGCCAGACTGTGAGTTGCTGCTGTCCATGCAATATTATGTGCAGTGTGTTACCCCTGTAGTAGCAAGTAGAAATGTAGTGGTGCTGTATCCCATGTTGCATGTGCAAACCATGGGCAGTCTGGTATCAAACTCTTAGACAACCTGGTGGTATGGTGACAGCATTAAAGGAAAAGTAACACCAAAAAGAGTTAAAAAGGCATGTTCTTCACTGGTACAGCTGGGGTGTTTGCTACAGAACCCTACTATAGTTTATATAAATACCCCGCTGTGTAGCCCCAGGGGCAGCCGTTCCTGTACTGGTACAGCTGGGGTGTTTGCTACAGAAACCCTACTATAGTTTATATAAATACCCCGCTGTGTAGCCCCAGGGGCAGCCGTTCCTGTACTGGTACAGCTGGGGTGTTTGCTACAGAAACCCTACTATAGTTTATATAAATACCCCGCTGTGTAGCCCCGGGGGCAGCCATTCCTGCACTGGTACAGCTGGGGTGTTTGCTACAGAAACCCTACTATAGTTTATATAAATACCCCACTGTGTAGCCCCGGGGGCAGCCATTCCTGCACTGGTACAGCTGGGGTGTTTGCTGCAGAAACCCTACTATTGTTTATACAAACACAATATAATGTACCATTGCCCTGCAGTGGTAGAACTGCTGTAATTACTTTGATATGCTTTCATTTTTGGTGTTACTGTTCCTTTAAAGGAAGAGTAACACCAAAAAATGAGTGTATAAAAGTAATTACAATATAATGTACTGTTGCCCTGCATTGCTACAACTGGGGTGTTTGCCTCAGAAAGACTACTATAGTTTATATAAGTAAGCTGCTGTGTAGCCATGGGGGCAGCCATTCAAAGGAGAAAAGGCACAGGTTACATAGCAGATAACAGATAAACCCCCATGATATGGGGTTTATCTACTAGTTATCTGCTATGTAACCTTTGCCTTTTCTCCAGCTTGAATGGCTGCCCCCATGGCTACACAGCAGCTTATTTATATAGTAGCTTTTCTGTAGCAAAAACACCAGTTTTTTTTGCAGAGCAACAGCACATTATATTTTAATTACTTTAAAACACTTTAATTTTTTGATGTTACTGTTCCTTTAAGAATGGTGGCCTTTTCTTAAAACATCAAGAGGGGTACTGATAGATAATGAATTACATGCAGAGTTGCTGTATTAAAAGCAGGGGGATAAGAACATTTCTAACCAAATGGGGAAACTTGTATTATGTCTGCATTGGCAGCCACAGTTTCATCAAACCATATATATTTAAAAAACAATCATCATTTTTAGGTTAATTTCCTATTGCTCAGGCAAGAATTAAACGGGTAAGCCAGTGTACAATAAACATTAAGGCACACAAGTGATGCTTCTGAGAGTCAGGGCTGCTGCGTTCATTTCTGGCCCCTCAGCAGTTTCCCATAAGCTGCTCTATCACCTAGTCATTCTCCTTTTTTTTGTCCACTCAGTGATTTTTTTCCCTCTATTCTGGAAGCTTAATCCATAATCAGTATTCTGATCACCATCTCACCCCTGACTTCTGTATAATCATCTGCTCTTGTTACTCCCCTCAGCAGAAGCCATCCAGTAGCTGCAATGCGGCAGCTGTAAAACTGCCAGTTAGATTGGGGAGGAGTTGCCGGAGAAATACTGTCCTCTGGTACTGACACAGCATCTTGCTGCTCGCATTCATCCGTCTTCTTCTTTCCTTATTGTCCTTAGCCATCTGCTGACAGCCACCTCTCCAACTCCAATGTCGAAAGCAGCCTCTACTGAAAGTCCACAAGGAAATTCATCCTTGTTATGGATTTTAAATAACATTTTCAGCCGTTTGCAGTTTTCCTTCACATATTTTAGTGCACAGTATTGCATGTTTGGGAACTGAAGGTCAAAAGTCAGCGCATAGCCTGTCCCCTTATGGGATGGGGCTGCTTTTTGTTTCAAAGATTTATCTTTTTAGATGTGCATAGAGGCCTGGGCATCCCATTATATGAACGATGACATAAACAGCCCTTTTGCTGACAGTGTAAATGCCATTACCCTATTTTCTTTCAAAAGAGATCATTTCCCTTCCACCCTGCATGAAACAGACCGAGACTCATTGTCTGCAGTAAATAAACATGCATTATGACCTCTGCCTGCAGAATTAACTTCTGATTCTTCCCAGAATATAATCTGCTTGAATTGCTGTTTGTTCAGCGGCACATTCGCTTTACTAAGATGGTGCGGAATTTCTATTTGATAGTAATGTTTTGATTCACAAATGTGCTATTCCGTTTGTAAGACTATTAAAAAAGATTTAAAGATCATGCTTTCTATTTCATGGGGGAAAAAAAGGTTTATTCAAACTAAAGGTCTGTTTAAATTATTCATTTAAGTTATTTCACTTCAGAGGTCGGCATATGGAGCGGATATCGGAAAAGAATGACTATTGATTTTTATAAACTGATAGGAGCAAAGCCAGTTACTGTTGGAATACATGGCAGCTTATATACTCTATTTATGGTCCCATAATAATGGGCTAACTGCATCTACTGACCTGGCCCTTTTCCTCTTTTTTAGGTATACGTGTGAATGGAGAGTTTATAACCTCCTATCCCCAGGTGGTGGTGGTACGGGTGCCCACCCCTTGGGTGCAGAGCGATAGTGACATCACCGTTCTCAGACACTTAGAGAAAATGGGATGCCGCCTGATGAATAGACCTCAGGCCATCCTAAATTGTGTCAATAAGTTCTGGACCTTTCAAGAGCTGGCAGGTCATGGAGTCCCTCTACCCGACACCTTCTCCTATGGTAGGTATCTTTTCTTCTAGGCTATTAAAACAGCAAGCAAGGCTAGGTAACTGGCATGCTGGAAAAGGGGGTGGGGATACTGTCACTTTGTTTTTGCCTCTTAGCTTTTGTTTATTTCTCTGTTTCCCTACTCTACTTCTCTTTAAATAGATACTGCAATTGGTCACTATAGTTATTTTATTTACTTCCGCGGTAAAGGGACATATTTCAGATATTTGTAAGTTTAGTGGTTCTGTTTACCACGCTTTCTTTTATGCTCAAAGATAAATAACACACAAGTCTCAAGTCAACAGTAGTACCTTTTACTATTTTGTTATCCTTAGTCTTCTGCACAAGCAGCAGGGCAAATCCTTATGGTACCACAAATAGAGCCAAAACTCATTGCAGCTATATCTGTGGTCCTCAGACTTTTTAAACAGGGGGCCAGTTTACGGTCCCTCAGACTGTTGGGTGGGCCGGATTATAGTTAGTCCTCAAACTACGGCTCCCTGCTGAGTCCTGACTACTAACTGTCAAAATGGAAAGGAGGCAGCACAGGCTGTTTTTTTCCGCTGGCTGAAATATGCCAGTAAAGATCCAATGTGCCATAATGTGAAGCTTGTCTTATTGGATAACTTCCCACTGCTCATGAGAAGCAGAAGAATGCCCTTAGAAATGTGGCAGTGTGCATCTATGGGCTTAGGTGAATGTCAGGAGGGGAAATTGTTTGCTGATGCCTGTGGAAGCACTGGAGGCCATCTATAAAGTACATAGGCACTAGGCCAGCTATTACCATAGAGTCCATTAAGTCTTTACCTTGGTATGTTCCAACCAACACTATAAACAAAAGAAACCACAAGCTCCAGACATTTTCAAGTCATTGCTGGACTGTTGTGTTTATTCATTGGCTATTTTATAGAAACTAAGGAAAAATTGAAATATTGAATTTTCCTGTTAAGGAAATACGTACTTTGCTAAATGGACCATACACTCTCTCCATTCATCCCTATTGTTTCTTACAGTCTGCTCTTTTGACAGGTGGCCACGAGAACTTTGGAAAGATGATCGACGAGGCTGAAGTGCTAGAGTTTCCTATGGTGGTAAAGAACACTCGTGGGCACAGGGGTAAGTCTTCTGTGGTGTAATTGTGTTTTTTTTTTTTTAAATCAATCCATTTAATTTTATATTTTTATAAGCTGCACTTTCCCCATAGAGCACTGTCCGTGGTTCCTTTTCCACCACAAGTGATGACGTTTAAAAAAAAAAAAAAAAAAAAAAGCATTTAAGCTGTTTATTTCAGGCAGTTTTCTAATAATGAATAGGTTCATTATGTGATTCTGAGCTTGTATTGCAATATTCACTGAGTTTGGCATAAGCACCTGTCATGTTAAGCCAGAGAGCTGTGAGTGGAGAGCCCCAGCTTGGGTGCATGTAAGGTAATTCTGTTTGTTTCCTGTATATGTGTAAATGAGCCCTAAAATGCATATCTGATGGCATGATGATTCTACCTACTCAGGTTAGAATATACCATTCTTACATTTAATCATCCTGCCTGGTAGGCAAAGCAGTGTTCCTGGCCCGGGATAAACACCACCTGGCAGACCTGAGTCACCTGATCCGGCACGACGCCCCCTACCTGTTCCAGAAGTATGTGCAGGAGTCACATGGGCGGGACGTAAGGGTTATCGTCATCGGGGGACGCGTCATCGGGACCATGTTGCGCTGCTCTACGGATGGGAGGATGCAGAGCAACTGCTCTCTAGGTATTGGCAACTTACATTCATTTTCTAAACAATTCTACTAATATTGTGCTATGTTTATAACTAATGGACACTATGATGAAAGTACATTGCTTATAACCAGTTATAGGCTAAAACTAGGGATGCACTCGATCCAGGATTTGGTTCAGAATTTGGCCTAATCCATGCTCCTGGCCGAACTCAATCCGAATTTTTAAAATCACGTGACGTTTTGTCACATAAACATGAAAGTTAAAATAATTTACCCATTCGGCTGAATCCTTTGTGAAGGTTTTGGGGTTCAGCCAAATCTGGAAATGGGGGATTCGGTACATCCCTAGCTAAAACATATAGTCCCGTGATTTTGGAACAATGACTACCCTTTAGGGAACAAGTGAGGCATATATGGGGGCAGTATTTGCCTTGTAGTACAGGTATGGGATCAGTTATCCAGAAAGCTCCGAATTACGGAATGCCCATCTCCCATAGACTCCATTTTGATTCAGATTTTTAAAATTGATTTCATTTTTTTCTGTTAAAAATAACAGTGCTTTGTATTTGATCCCAACTAAGGTATAATTAATCCTTACTGGATGCAAAATCCTATTGGGTTTAATTACTGTTTTATTGATTTTTTTTTAGTAGACTTAAGGTATGAAGATCCAAATTACGGAAAGACCTCTTACCCTTGGTCCCGAGCATTCTGGATAACGGGTCCTATACCTGTACAGCTGTACTGTTCATTTAAGTAAGAAAAGCCAAACTATAACAGTTACCCTTTTTTTGTACCCAACAGGAGGTGTTGGAATGCTGTGCACACTTAGCGAACAGGGGCGGCAGTTGGCTGTGCAAGTCTCCAATATTCTTGGCATGGACGTTTGTGGCATTGACCTTCTTACCAAGGAGGATGGCTCTTTTTGTGTATGCGAGGCAAACGCCAACGTGGGCTTCATCGCTTTTGACAAAGCATGCAACCTGGATGTAGCCTCCCTCGTGGCGGACTATGCTATCTCGCTGCTTCCAAGCAGACTGACCCGCCGAATGTCTCTGCTTTCCGTCGTGTCCAGCGCCAGTGAGACCAGCGAGCCGGAGTTACCTCTAGTGCCCTCCGGCACGGGGGTTGATGTGCCTGTTCCGCTTCATCATCACGAGGCCGGAGACAGCATGAGTGCGAGCTCCAGCTCGGTGGACAGTGACCCTGACACTGCCACGGAGAGGGAGCTTCTCACCAAAGGAGCCATCTTTAACATGAACCAGCTTCTTGCCAGTGAAATCAAGCTACTGGTGGAGTAGATTTACAGGAGGGAAGAAGGAAATGATAGGGCAATTGTATTGAAGGGTGGGGGGAGGGGGGGCTTTTGGGTAAAAGCACGTGTAAATATTGAAGAGGGGGGGGGGGTCCTTTACAATTGGTGTGGGGCTTGGGAGGGTTGTTAGAAGGGGGGAGGGGTATTGGGATTTAAGCCTTCCTGCTATGAATGAGGCTGTTCCACTGAGCTATGAGTTAGGTAGGGGGGGGTGAAGCAAGAGATACAGGGCTTTGAGGGTCCACCTCTTCATTATTGCAAGGGAAAGACTCCATGTCTTCAGCCACTTGAAATGTATGAATGTGTCCAAGTTAAATGTAAGATATGCCAGGATAGAGTGAATGTGCGGCCCCTGTACAAATTCTAATGCCCTACATTGAGATGTCTTATTTTTACTGCTCTGTGCATCTCCAACATTTGCCAACTACCAATGTTCCCTTTCTAAACTGTTCTATTTATCAAGCAATGCACTTTGTTCTGCAGGACAAAGGAAGGCAAAGGTGGTCGTTTTAATGTTATGTTCTTGTATGGAAGGGCATGCTGCAACGTTAGACACTTCACTAATACACAGGAATCAGTGGGGCCTAAAACGCCGGGCCTCTGTGCAGTGCTTTTCTTTCTCCTATCAATGGTTATTTTTGGCAACTGGCTGAGAGCCATAGGTAACCGTGGTGATGGGATTGGGGAAAGTGGGCACTATGAGATGATGTGTTATAAGCCATACTGATGGGGCTCCATGGATAATTGGGCTGGCTGTAGGAGACACAGCAGTGTATGTGGGAGGGGTACGGTACAAAGGGCCCAGAAATACACGGTTTAGTGCTAATAAATGTTACAAACTATCGCTAACATCTGTGATTTTTACAGCATCCTCTTGCATAGAAGAGCATTAGCTTCCCATGAAGGTGTACCTTTGTAACTATGATGGCGCTTGTGGCTGTGGTGGTGCCCGGGGTGGCTGCCCATGAAATGGCCCTCACTGCTTCCTATTCAATTGGATCTGGGGAGAAATTCAGTGTTGGGCATTTCTAAATCTATTATATAGAGTTATATGGAGTCTGATGTCTCTTGTGTTTACTCTGCCCCTAAAAGATGGAGGTGACACAACCCCGCCCTCTTCCTTTAATACTGATTGCACGTGCATGCACAGGTTTTAGCCATTATCCCTTCTTTTCTGTTGAAAATTGGTTTTTCCTTTCCCACCAAGCACTGTAAGACTGCCCATGGAGGCTGGGCTGCAAAGTAATGATATTGATATTTAGCCTCCCTGCCCTCGGCCTCTGCTGGCACCAAATGCCACTTATCCTTGTGCAGATCCCGGCCATGGGAAATGGTGGCTATTGTTTAGCAGTGGCAGCTCTGTGCTATTAAATGTAGCCGGAGACGCTGGAATATATTCGTTTAAACCTTCTGGCTGTATCTGCTTTGGGTCAGTGTGGGCACCACCTAGGCCTCGGCCCTACTGGCTTTGTGAGCCAGGGACTGTTTTCCCCATTACTTTTGTTCTCAACACCGACTCTGTATTTCTCATTCTGTGCTGCAAAAGCAGCCTTTTTACTTAATGGTTAATATCGGTGCCCCCCACTATCACACAATGTATATTTATATGCACTCCATCTATATGTACCCGGCCCCTTTGCTGGCAGAAAATCCCAAATGACACCACAGGAAATTCTGCAGCAGAAGGGTTAAACCCCAACCTTCCCACTCATTCTTTCTCCTTGTCTCTGTTGGATTAAATGGAAGCACTCGGACAGGGACACAGTGTATATCAGTGTTAATGCTGTTTTTGTTTTTTTTAATTGCCTTTGAAAACTGTTCATTTTTGGTTTTCATTTTTAAACCCAGACTGCTGCTTTCCTTTTTATACGTTGCCCTTGATGGAGGAGTGTTTGGGGTTTGTTTTTTTTTCTTTAATGTTGGTGTTTGGTAGAACCCATAAGTTATGTTCCTACACAGGGTATTGCTGTTCCCCCCCCCCCCCCCCCCTTAAATGATAATGGGCATAGATCCATTCCCAAGGCTGTAAGTACGCGGTGACTTTTGATCTAGTTCTAGTCGGCCAATTTGTATTTAGATCATAACAAAAATATCAGTCCTGCGGACTTGCATTGTAGCCACAAGTGAGTTGTAGTCTAAACATATATACAGGGATGCCAGTTGCTCAACACCGCTCATTAATTTGGATCAAACTGCCCTTTTTACAAGGGGCAACTGGCAAAGTGGATTTGCCCCACCCCCCCTGACAGTAGCGCTATGAGGCCCCCAGATACTCAGTGTCCCAGGTAATGAATTGTTGGGGCAGATGTATCTGTTGGGTTCCAGCACTGTATGACAGCAGGCCCTGTGACTGTAGCTGCTCTCCTACAGGAGGTAGCAGGGTATGGAGCATTGTTATTGGGGTATCCAGTTATAAGGCTGCCCCCCCGCAGCCTGCCTGTTACATTCCTACCTCTTCCCCTGCCCCTCCATGGTCAGAAAATCACTGATATGCCCCCCGTTAGTGGTACACTGCAGCACACTACAGAGGGCACCAGGGGTCTCCTCTTTCCCCCTCCGACTCCTCCATCAACGAGCAGACTTTTTTTAATCGTTTTTTTTTTAAGTCCTATTTAAGCCGACAGCCAAAAAAAAAAAAAAGAAAAAAAAAATCAATAAAGTCTGAATGTAATAAAATGATTTGTGTCCTGTTTTGGGACTTGTTTGTGTTTCTGTGGGTGAGTGACGGGATAAGAATTGTGCCCCTAGGGATCTTCCACAATGTGCTGCGAAATGGCTTTAAAGGAGAAGTAAAGGCTCGTAAGTAATTCAGATTTATATTAAAGTGCGTTCTGTATTGCTAATTGGCTTCTATGGCAGTTGGAACCTCACATTGAACAGCCACCCAGAGCCCACTGAGCATGTCCAGTGCCACTGACACTCGAGATTGCACAGCTCTAAAGGCCTGGATCATGGCTGCTATGGGCCGGTACAGTAAGTCCATCACAGAAAGCATCTCTAGCCATATTTGTATTTAGCCTTTAGTTCTCATTAAAGGTTACTAAGATAACTTAGTGTTTATTAACCAATATAGATTTGTGCAGCTCAGTTACCATCAAGTACTAGGGGCAGTCTAATGGTGATTCTGTACGTACGATTTGTCTCTTCAATTGGAATTGTTGTGGAAGTGTTGTAATATTTCAGGGCTTTCCAGATAACAGATCCCATAGCAGTGTTTTGTCTTCAGATTCTAGCAACCATGTTAAATGTATTGCTTGTTAGTTGGCCGTGTGTGTCCGAGTTTGGGCACATGGGGAGATTAGTCGCCTTGAGAGGAAACTTCTGGGATTTCACTGAAACTGCGCCGCCGCGTATGCCGTCCCACCGGCGATTTACATTTTCACCGGTGGCATGGCATTTCGGGGAGATTAGTCTCCCGAGAACAAGGAGATTTGTCGCAGGCAACTAATCTCCCCGTGTGCCAGAGCCCTTATGGGATGAGAGTCAGTGGTCAGGTCCCCCCCTTAGTTCATATCAGGCCTACAGCTACCCCTAGACCTAAACCAAAGTTCCCCCCCCAACTGGCCTTCAGGCTTGCCCCCTTAGCCCATAACAAGGTTACAGATATATAGAAACATTGGGGTAACAGTCACCCCGCTATAGTTCCAGGGGTACCCAGGGCACAAATAAGCACTCACCCCAAATCCCCCCCCCTAACTGGCCTTCAGGCTGGGCCCCCTTAGCCCATAACAAGGTTACAGATATATAGAAACATTGGGGTAACAGTCACCCCGCTATAGTTCCAGGGGTACCCAGGGCACAAATAAGCACTCACCCCAAATCCCCCCCCCTAACTGGCCTTCAGGCTGGGCCCCCTTAGCCCATAACAAGGTTACAGATATATAGAAACATTGGGGTAACAGTCACCCCGCTATAGTTCCAGGGGTACCCAGGGCACAAATAAGCACTCACCCCAAATCCCCCCCTAACTGGCCTTCAGGCTGGGCCCCCTTAGCCCATAACAAGGTTACCGATATATAGAAACATTGGGGTAACAGTCACCCTGCTATAGTTCCAGGGGTACCCAGGGCACAAATAAGCACTCACCCCAAATCCCCCCCTAACTGGCCTTCAGGCTGGGCCCCCTTAGCCCATAACAAGGTTACAGATATATAGAAACATTGGGGTAACAGTCACCCTGCTATAGTTCCAGGGGTACCCAGGGCACAAATAAGCACTCACCCCAAATCCCCCCCTAACTGGCCTTCAGGCTGGGCCCCCTTAGCCCATAACAAGGTTACAGATATATAGAAACATTGGGGTAACAGTCACCCCGCTATAGTTCCAGGGGTACCCAGGGCACAAATAAGCACTCACCCCAAATCCCCCCTAACTGGCCTTCAGGCTGGGCTCCCTTAGCCCATAACAAGGTTACAGATATATAGAAACATTGGGGTGCCAGTCACCCCAGTAAGTTCCCTAGCTCGTTGCTTGGTGGATGCTCCCAGTGAGCAGTGTATACGCCATGGCCTGAGGCAGCACTTACCCATGCCGGTAAGTTACAACGCTAGATTTTCCCCCTGGGTAGGTAGATGTCACCAACTAAACCTGCATACAAATTATGGGTTTTGAAACTTTCATCTTTAAGTGCTGAGAAAACATAAACTTTCTCTCCCAGGGAAGTTAACTCCATCGTTGTCATTAACTCTAATTGTTCTAATGACAGCAGGGAAGGGAGAAAAGACTGTGTTTAGCCATAGGGTAACGGCTATCTGGTTGCTAGGCTTACTAACCCTAACAATGGGACGTGTTTATCAGAATATAAAGACACTGATTTTAATGCAAGAACAGTAATAGAATGCGGCCCTATCGTCAGTGCTGGGGCCCCTGTAACCTACCCCCACTACCCCCTGAGTATTTTCTCTGCCAATCATGTATCAGCTCCCCTACTCAACTTTGTGTTACACTAGCACAGGCTCCTACAGGGCGGGGACACCCTGTGATTGGCTAGGAGGGACAGAGGGCTTGTCTCCCACAGTAGTTCAAATGCTGTTTCCAGGAAGCCCAGTGTAGGGCAGGGACCCCAAGCTGCAAACAGACTCACACACAGGGTGAGAGGGGCCCCCGGGGCCCAGTGTAGGGCAGGGACCCCAAGCTGCAAACAGACTCACACACTAGGTGAGAGGGGCCCCCGGGGCCCAGTGTAGGGCAGGGACCCCAAGCTGCAAACAGACTCACACACAGGGTGAGAGGGGCCCCGGGGCCCAGTGTAGGGCAGGGACCCCAAGCTGCAAACAGACTCACACACAGGGTGAGAGGGGCCCCCGGGGCCCAGTGTAGGGCAGGGACCCCAAGCTGCAAACAGACTCACACACAGGGTGAGAGGGGCCCCGGGGCCCAGTGTAGGGCAGGGACCCCAAGCTGCAAACAGACTCACACACAGGGTGAGAGGGGCCCAGTGTAGGGCAGGGACCCCAAGCTGCAAACAGACTCACACACAGGGTGAGAGGGGCCCGGGGCCCAGTGTAGGGGCAGGGACCCCAAGCCTGCAAACAGACTCACACACAGGGTGAGAGGGGCCCCCGGGGCCCAGTGTAGGGCAGGGACCCCAAGCTGCAAACAGACTCACACACAGGGTGAGAGGGGCCCCGGGGCCTCCAGTGTAGGGCAGGGACCCAAGCTGCAAACAGACTCACACACAGGGTGAGAGGGGCCCCGGGGCCCAGTGTAGGGCAGGGACCCAAGCTGCAAAACAGACTCACACACAGGGTGAGAGGGGCCCCGGGGCCCCAGTGTAGGGCAGGGACCCCAAGCTGCAAACAGACTCACACAACAGGGTGAGAGGGGCCCCGGGGCCAGTGTAGGGCAGGGACCCCAAGCTGCAAACAGACTCACACACAGGGTGAGAGGGGCCCCGGGGCCCAGTGTAGGGCAGGGACCCCAAGCTGCAAACAGACTCACACACAGGGTGAGAGGGGCCCCGGGGCCAGTGTAGGGCAGGGACCCCAAGCTGCAAACAGACTCACACACAGGGTGAGAGGGGCCCCGGGGCCCAGTGTAGGGCAGGGACCCCAAGCTGCAAACAGACTCACACACAGGGTGAGAGGGGCCCCGGGCCCAGTGTAGGGCAGGGACCCCAAGCTGCAAACAGACTCACACACAGGGTGAGAGGGGCCCCGGGGCCCAGTGTAGGGCAGGGACCCCAAGCTGCAAACAGACTCACACACAGGGTGAGAGGGGCCCGGGGCCCAGTGTAGGGACCCAAGGCAAAGACCCACAAGGGGGGCCCGGGCCTTAGGCAGGACCCAGCAACAGACTCACACACAGGGTGAGAGGGGCCCCCGGGGCCCAGTGTAGGGCAGGGACCCCAAGCTGCAAACAGACTCACACACAGGGTGAGAGGGGCCCCGGGGCCCAGTGTAGGGCAGGGACCCAAGCTGCAAACAGACTCACACACAGGGTGAGAGGGGCCCCGGGGCCCAGTGTAGGGCAGGGACCCCAAGCTGCAAACAGACTCACACACAGGGTGAGAGGGGCCCCGGGGCCTAGTGTAGGGCAGGGACCCCAAGCTGCAAACAGACTCACACACAGGGTGAGAGGGGCCCCGGGGCCCAGTGTAGGGCAGGGACCCCAAGCTGCAAACAGACTCACACACAGGGTGAGAGGGGCCCCGGGGCCCAGTGTAGGGCAGGGACCCCAAGCTGCAAACAGACTCACACACAGGGTGAGAGGGGCCCCGGGGCCAGTGTAGGGCAGGGACCCCAAGCTGCAAACAGACTCACACACAGGGTGAGAGGGGCCCCGGGGCCCAGTGTAGGGCAGGGACCCCAAGCTGCAAACAGACTCACACACAGGGTGAGAGGGGCCCCGGGGCCCAGTGTAGGGCAGGGACCCCAAGCTGCAAACAGACTCACACACAGGGTGAGAGGGGCCCCGGGGCCCAGTGTAGGGCAGGGACCCCAAGCTGCAAACAGACTCACACACAGGGTGAGAGGGGGGGCCCCCCCCGGGGGGCCGGCCCAGTGTAGGGCAGGGACCCCAAGCTGCAAACAGACTCACACACAGGGTGAGAGGGGCCCCCGGGGCCCAGTGTAGGGCAGGGACCCCAAGCTGCAAACAGACTCACACACAGGGTGAGAGGGGCCCCCGGGGCCCAGTGTAGGGCAGGGACCCCAAGCTGCAAACAGACTCACACACAGGGTGAGAGGGGCCCCCGGGGCCCAGTGTAGGGCAGGGACCCCAAGCTGCAAACAGACTCTCACACAGGGTGAGAGGGGCCCCGGGGCCCAATACAGGGAGCAGCCCAGTAAGCGGCCTATTGAGTCCCACACTGAGAGTGCCACTCACACAGAGCCGCCACATTTATCTCCGTGCCCTAATCTCCCCCAGGGCTAATCGGATCCCACAGATAATCACCTCTCAGACATCCGCCTCCCTGCCCAGCACCAAACATGAAGAGTCAGCCTCCGCTCCTGAGTTGGTTATAGGGTTACCCTGGGTGGGGGGCACCTTGCTCTGTCCAAAATGGACCCTTCTCTTAAAGGGCAACTCCAGCCCCTCAGTGGTTTGCAAGTTGCTTAGAATTCCATTTCATTCTAAGGGAATCTCCAGACTTTCCTAATGAATGTGAGAGTGTGCGAGAGTGTGACAGGGACGTTAGACTGCCAGAAATAAGAGAGATTTCCCTTTAAAAAAAAGACAAATATTCGGCTTTACTTTGTTTCCCTTAGAATTGTTTCCCAAGCGAAACTATTTCCCCGGCCTTAGTAGCGGCCCAATGCAATGTCTGGCATTTGTACGGGCGCCATTCATGTGATAGTGCTGGGACGCTGGGCCGAGTCAAGGTCTGATAGCGAGAGGCATTGCCGGCCCATCCCACGCACACGGGGTCTGTCTGTGACTGAGGCAGCGCTTCTCCTGCCCAACTTTGCCCAAACCTGCCGTGTGTTCTTGACCTTCCATTCCGATACTTGCAACAATGTGGCCAAGCTAGAAGGGCAGTGGCATAACTAAAGCCCTCCGGTCCCACGGGGGGATGGGCCCCATTCTGATTAGCCCAAGTCTGACACATCTTCCCAGGACCAGACTATTATGCCATTAATATAAGGGATGGAGCCCCCCAAAACTCAATGTCCCTGCTAATAGCCTATTTAAGGTCCTCAGACCTTCATATGATGAACATTTCTTGGCCTTCAAAACATTGGAGCCCCCAGTAGGGTTCTTCTTTACCAAACCCTAGGCCTTAGCTACACTATACAGTGGCTTGCAAAAGTATTCGGCCCCCTTGAACTTTTCCACATTTTGTCACATTACAGCCACAAACATGAATCAATTTTATTGGAATTCCACGTGAAAGACCAATACAAAGTGGGGTACACGTGAGAAGTGGAAGGAAAATCATACATGATTCCAAACATTTTTTACAAATAAATAACTGCAAAGTGGGGTGTGCGTAATTATTCAGCCCCCTTTGGTCTGAGTGCAGTCAGTTGCCCATAGACATTGCCTGATGAGTGCTAATGACTAAATAGAGTGCCCCTGTGTGTAATCTAATGTCAGTACAAATACAGCTGCTCTGTGACGGCCTCAGAGGTTGTCTAAGAGAATATTGGGAGCAACAACACCATGAAGCCCAAAGAACACACCAGACAGGTCAGGGATAAAGTTATTGAGAAATTTAAAGCAGGCTTAGGCTACAAAAAGATTTCCAAAGCCTTGAACATCCCACGGAGCACTGTTCCACCGATCATTCAGAAATGGAAGGAGTATGGCACAACTGTAACCCTACCAAGACAAGGCCGTCCCCCTAAACTCACAGGCCGAACAAGGAGAGCGCTGATCAGAAATGCAGCCAAGAGGCCCATGGTGACTCTGGGGGAGCTGCAGAGATCTACAGCTCAGGGGGGGGAATCTGTCCGACAACTATTAGTCGTGCACTGCACAAAGTTGGCCTTTATGGAAGAGGGGCAAGAAGAAAGCCATTGTTAACAGAAAACCATAAGAAGTCCCGTTTGCAGTTTGCCACAAGCCATGTGGGGGACACAGCAAACATGTGGAAGAAGGTGCTCTGGTCAGATGAAACCAAAATGGAACTTTTTGGCCAAAATGCAAAACGCTATGTGTGGCGGAAAACTAACACTGCACATCACTCTGACACACCATCCCCACTGTCACATATGGGGGGGCAGCATCATGCTCTGGGGGGGCTTCTCTTCAGCAGGGACAGGGAAGCTGCTCAGAGTTGATGGGAAGATGGATGGAGCCAAATACAGGGCAATCTTGGAAGAAAACCTCTTGGAGTCTGCAAAAGACTTGAGACTGGGGCGGAGGTTCACCTTCCAGCAGGACAACAACCCTAAACATAAAGCCAGGGCAACAATGGAATGGTTTAAACCAAAACATATCCATGTGTTAGAATGGCCCAGTCACAGTCCAGATCTAAATCCAATGGAGAATCTTTGGCAAGATCTGAAACCTGCTGTTCCCAAACGCTGTCCATCTAATCTGACTGAGCTGGAGCTGTTTTGCAAAGAAGAATGGGCAAGGATTTCAGTGTGTAGATGGGCAAAGCGGGTAGAGACATACCCTAAAGCCTGGCAGCTGGAATTGCAGCAAAAGGGGGTTCTACAAAGTATTGACTCAGGGGGCTGAATAATTACGCACACCCCACTTTGCAGTTATTTATTTGTAAAAAATGTTTGGAATCATGTATGATTTTCCTTCCACTTCTCACGTGTACCCCACTTTGTATTGGTCTTTCACGTGGAATTCCAATAAAATTGATTCATGTTTGTGGCTGTAATGTGACAAAATGTGGAAAAGTTCAAGGGGGCCGAATACTTTTGCAAGCCACTGTATATCCAACGGGGCTATAGCCCCAATCCTATAAACCTGCCCACCATATTTCCCACTCCCTATGACCCCCCCCCCCCCCACCAACAATGGCAGTTGGGAGGTAGGGGTCTGTTTTCAGAGCATAAAGCACCCACCCCATTTAGCCTTTACCTGGCTGGTGCATATTTGCCACCCTCTGTCCCCCCATTATGGCTAATATCTCATTGCCTTTTGGGGGGGAACAACCTCAAAATCATCATACAAAATCATGGTTCAAGGCGCGGGGTGGAATCCAATACTCCTCTCTCCTTCTCTGGAGGCTTCTTGTAACCTTCTGTCCCTTGGAAACCTTTACGTGTGGCGCTCCTGCCCAAAGCTTATAGGTGAGTACCCACAAAATATTCTGAATAATATGGTTATATAGAAATAGGTGCCACGTGGCACCTTCAATAGAGAAATGGGGCCGGACTATAGGTTTTAGGAAATGTGATAGAATTTCTATTGTAATGCTAACAAATGGCAAGAGCTGCCCTTCACCACTTAGTATTTGGTGGAACAGCCACTGGCCTCAGTAACAGAGCAGAGACCAAAAGATCTGAGGGATGTTACTGTAGGGTTTGGAAGAGTCTTCTCCAAAGAACCGACCCAGAAATATGTTCTTGGGGAGGAACTAATTGGCAGGAAATAGCTGGTCCAGCTCCATTATGTGGAGGCCACCCTAGATGATGAAGTGTCCACTCTTGTTCCCTGCTGGAACTTGGTA
This sequence comes from Xenopus tropicalis, assembly GCF_000004195.4. Taxonomy (NCBI): domain Eukaryota; kingdom Metazoa; phylum Chordata; class Amphibia; order Anura; family Pipidae; genus Xenopus; species Xenopus tropicalis. The sequence continues at coordinate 8,901,499 of NC_030683.2, read as the reverse complement.
ACTGACCTTTATGGTTCATATATTGGTCACCCAATTGGCCTTCCATCTTGTAGAAGAAAGAACCAGTAATGAGATAACGGTAGATGCCCAATACAGGTCTGGACATAGCGGCTTTCTGATGTCTACTCAGGTACATAACGTGTGTGTGTGTGGCACTGGCATCAAGCCTTCCTTTCCCTCTGAAGCCATGGATACAGGCCACCGTACGTATTACACTGGGGCTACATATGTTACTTAGTCAGTTCATTCTCTGTTGGATGAAGATTACCCTGAATACACTCATATGAACAGAGACAGTGGATTCAGCAGAAAGGCTATTTGCTCAGTCAATAACATCAGGGAATCAGTTGACTATTTAGCATGAACCCATTCATCATCCAGATCTCAAAAAGACTGGGGGGGGGGGGGGGGTACTGGTTCTAGTTGGGCCAGTGATGGCCAACATGCTCTTAGTCATACCAGTATGGAACCCCTGGTCTTCTGAATGAAGCCCCTGTAGGGAAGAGGTTTGAGAGGAAGAGAGGAAAGAGTGGTTGGCTGATGTTTTAGTCCACTGAATCCCAAACAGTGTGGCTGCCCCCTCCCTGGGTGGGGGGTATCTCAGTACCTTGGGGGGGGGGGCAGCTTGAAGGCCAGTTGAGGACAGATTTGGGTAAAATGCCTATTTCTATCTTATCTAGTTCCAGAGGTTCACCTTGAAGGTCAATTAGAGATCATGGTTGAACCCTTATTCTAGGTATTCTTAGTTCTATAGATGATTCAGCAATGGTTTCCTGTGTCCATTAACTTGTTATGGGCCAAGGGGTCACAATGCACATGTTGGGCCTGAATGGGGGGGAGGGGGGGGAACCAAATAATTCCATCCACCTCCTTGGGGCATTAGCCAATAAATGCATTGGTGATCAATGTAACTGGGCAGACTGGACTGAATATTTGCCCTGCTTGTGGAAATGTTCCTATTGGTGCTGTTAGAAAGATATCCAATGTAGCTACATCAGCAGTGTGTAAGGGGGCAAGTGCCCTGCTTTCTGCCCCAACGGGGGCAGATCATTATAGGAAGGAGGGCATTTGCCTCTGAGAGCCATTAGTAACAGGGCATGAGAGGAGAAGGCCACTGGGGTGATAACTGTAGAGAAAAGGGCTCATTGTATTCAGGAAAAATCCTACGATGGGCTTATTAACAGAATCTTCATTGTAGTTCCCCTTTAATTTTCAAGGTGAACCCTCTGTTTTATTACATATAATTCAGTAGCACAAACTGCATGTGACTGCCATACTGTAATTGTAGCAACTGCCTGTTCCAATATCAGGGGTCCTGCCCAGGCATTACTGTGCCAAGCCGAGACGTGGGGGGGGGGGGCAGGCAGCTTTGCCCACCAATCAGAAGGTCAGAGCGGTGAATTTGGTTCAGGGACATTAAGGGACAGTCTGTTCTGTTACAAAGAGACCGAGCTGTTTGTGCCCAAATAGGCACAGTCTGAGATTCAGGGCAAATGAAGTGTTTGGGAGATGGCACACATGGTGTTTCATTAGCCGCCACCCAGCTGTGCCAAGCAAAATGCCCATTGTGCAATAGCACTTACACTAACGTAGCCCATTGCCCTGTATTGCTCCCTGCCTGGGGTAATATGTACATAGCCCATTGCCCTGTATTGCTCCCTGCCTGGGGTAATATGTACATAGCCCATTGCCCTGTATTGCTGCCCTGCCTGGGGTAATATGTACATAGCCCATTGCCCTGTATTGCTGCCCTGCCTGGGGTAATATGTACATAGCCCATTGCCCTGTATTGCTGCCCTGCCTGGGGTAATATGCACATAGCCCATTGCCCTGTATTGCTCCCTGCCTGGGGTAATATGTACATAGCCCATTGCCCTGTATTGCTGCCCTGCCTGGGGTAATATGCACATAGCCCATTGCGCTGTATTGCTGCCCTGCCTGGGGTAATATGCACATAGCCCATTGCCCTGTATTGCTGCCCTGCCTGGGGTAATATGCACATAGCCCATTGCCCTGTATTGCTGCCCTGCCTGGGGTAATATGCACATAGCCCATTGCCCTGTATTGCTGCCCTGCCTGGGGTAATATGCACATAGCCCATTGCCCTGTATTGCTGCCCTGCCTGGGGTAATATGCACATAGCCCATTGCGCTGTATTGCTGCCCTGCCTGGGGTAATATGCACATAGCCCATTGCGCTGTATTGCTGCCCGCCTGGGGTAATATGCACATAGCCCATTGCCCTGTATTGCTGCCCTGCCTGGGGTAATATGCACATAGCCCATTGCGCTGTATTGCTGCCCTGCCTGGGGTAATATGCACATAGCCCATTGCGCTGTATTGCTGCCCTGCCTGGGGTAATATGCACATAGCCCATTGCCCTGTATTGCTGCCCTGCCTGGGGTAATATGCACATAGCCCATTGCGCTGTATTGCTGCCCTGCCTGGGGTAATATGCACATAGCCCATTGCCCTGTATTGCTGCCCTGCCTGGGGTAATATGCACATAGCCCATTGCCCTGTATTGCTGCCCTGCCTGGGGTAATATGCACATAGCCCATTGCGCTGTATTGCTGCCCTGCCTGGGGTAATATGCACATAGCCCATTGCGCTGTATTGCTGCCCTGCCTGGGGTAATATGCACATAGCCCATTGCGCTGTATTGCTGCCCTGCCTGGGGTAATATGCACATAGCCCATTGCCCTGTATTGCTGCCCTGCCTGGGGTAATATGCACATAGCCCATTGCCCTGTATTGCTGCCCTGCCTGGGGTAATATGCACATAGCCCATTGCGCTGTATTGCTGCCCTGCCTGGGGTAATATGCACATAGCCTATTGCGCTGTATTGCTGCCCTGCCTGGGGTAATATGCACATAGCCCATTGCCCTGTATTGCTGCCCTGCCTGGGGTAATATGCACATAGCCCATTGCGCTGTATTGCTGCCCTGCCTGGGGTAATATGCACATAGCCCATTGCCCTGTATTGCTGCCCTGCCTGGGGTAATATGCACATAGCCCATTGCCCTGTATTGCTGCCCTGCCTGGGGTAATATGCACATAGCCCATTGCCCTGTATTGCTGCCCTGCCTGGGGTAATATGCACATATGTGCTCTGGGTCTCCCTTCCCACGGTTCCTTGCAGCAGGGATTTCAGCGTTGATGGGCTCTGATGAGGCAATTATGAGGCTGTTAGAGATAGGGCCGGGCACTGGCACAACAGATGCAGTTGGCTTCATACAGCGCCGCAGGCAGCAGGGCCCCGTTGCGCCCCCAGCGCCCCCCCATAAGCACCGGGAAAGCAGCCGAGCGTTACACAGTTTGTCTGATAAACTGACACTGCACCTAGAGAGACGCGGGTGCATCTGGCACAATATGGCGCTATGGGTAAATGAGGCCCGTTCCCTGGCACCAAGCATGAAGCTCAGAAGCCTGTTTGTGGGATAAAGATTATCTGCTATTTTCCCTCACTCCCTAACCCTCAGGGCTGAGTAGGCGATGGCAGAGACTCTGTTTGGTTCCCATGTACAGAATGGCACTAACACATGGCAGCCGTGATTAATGGGCACTCACAGGGCTGGCTAATGGCCTCTGCGCAGGAGGTAGAAATGTAATCTATAAAGGCTGGAGTGGGCAGGTGTCTAACATAATTGCCAGAGCACTACTCCCTCCTTTACAGCTCTCTAAGCTCTTAGTTAGTCAGTGACTTGGGGGTGGGGGCCACATGGGACATAACTGACTAACTTAGAGGTTAGAGAGCTGAAAGCAGGAAGTACAGTTCTGGCTATTATGTTAGACATCTGCCCACTCCAGCCTATAGATAAAAACCTTTGCTATTTTGTCTATTTTACCCAGTTTTTTTTTTACACTGAACTGTTCCTTTAAGGTCACTGAGTTTATTTTTCTACTCCCAGCAGTGGGGGGGGGGTTCCGGCACCGCGGGGCCCCCCTGCACGGAGATTCCTATGCGGCCTGCCTGAGGCACGGGGCTTTAGCCGAGCTCACAAGCCCCAGCCTGACTGGCCACGACTGCAGCGCTCTCGCTCCCCGAGACAAAGCTGAATGGAATTCTCTATTTACTCATACGTTGCTTATCCCGAGCCGCCCAACTCGTTAGTCTTTAATTAACTAACGGTGCTGAGTACCTTTCCCTCTATTGTCTCAGGGCGGCCATCACAAACTGTGGGGCCCCGAGCTTCTCAGCCATTGGCTGGCTACAACTTTCCTTATCATAACCCTCCTGTAGGTTTGTAATCCCCATAAATGAAGCCATGGTGAAATGATGTCTGAACAGGCCAAGGGGTGTGGTCTAATATCACCAGGGGTGGGGCAAGCTAATCGGTAGGTGTGGTAATTGCATAAATCAGGCATGACTGTAAACTGCCATCAGAGTGTTCTAGTCCCGCCCACTAGGAACACCCACTGCCTGACTTACAGACTCCTTTTCCCTCCCATTGTATATCGTCATTCATTATTCTCTGGGCAGCTCCTGGTGCCAAACATGTAAGCGTGGCGCAGACGGGGGGGGGGGGGGGGGATATTGGCACTGCTGCCCCAGAGTTGCCACAGAATAGTCTAGTCCCACCCACTGCTTCAGTTACAGTCTCCTTGCCCCTCCCCCTGGAATCTGCCATCAGAGTGTTCTAGTACTGGCTGGGCTGGCATTGTACTGGCTGGGCTGGCATTGTACTGGCTGGGCTGGCATTGTACTGGCTGGGCTGGCATTGTACTGGCTGGGCTGGCACTGTACTGGCTGGGCTGGCATTGTACTGGCTGGGCTGGCACTGTACTGGCTGGGCTGGCACTGTACTGGCTGGGCTGGCACTGTACTGGCTGGGCTGGCACTGTACTGTCTGGGCTGGTATTGTACTGGCTGGGCTGGCATTGTACTGGCTGGGCTGGCATTGTACTGGCTGGGCTGGCATTGTACTGGCTGGGCTGGTATTGTACTGGCTGGGCTGGCATTGTACTGGCTGGGCTGGCATTGTACTGGCTGGGCTGGCACTGTACTGGCTGGGCTGGCATTGTACTGGCTGGGCTGGCATTGTACTGGCTGGGCTGGCACTGTACTGGCTGGGCTGGCACTGTACTGGCTGGGCTGGTATTGTACTGGCTGGGCTGGCACTGTACTGGCTGGGCTGGCATTGTACTGGCTGGGCTGGCATTGTACTGGCTGGGCTGGCACTGTACTGGCTGGGCTGGTATTGTACTGGCTGGGCTGGCACTGTACTGGCTGGGCTGGCACTGTACTGGCTGGGCTGGCACTGTACTGGCTGGGCTGGCACTGTACTGGCTGGGCTGGCATTGTACTGGCTGGGCTGGCACTGTACTGGCTGGGCTGGGGATACACAGGCAGTTACTTTTGATTTGCTTTTTTTAGGAATATTTTCACCCCACATTGCCTATGGGGCAGTTGCAAGGTAGGGCGGACAAGGTATGGGCACTGGGTCCCCACTTACCCCTCATGGTAATGCCCCACACTCCTGGTAATACCCCACACTCATGGTAATACCCCACACTCCTGGTAATGCCCCACACTCCTGGTAATACCCCACACTCCTGGTAATACCCCACACTCATGGTAATACCCCACACTCCTGGTAATGCCCCACACTCATGGTAATGCCCCACACTCATGGTAATGCCCCACACTCCTGGTAATACCCCACACTCCTGGTAATGCCCCACACTCCTGGTAATGCCCCACACTCCTGGTAATGCCCCACACTCATGGTAATGCCCCACACTCCTGGTAATGCCCCACACTCCTGGTAATACCCCACACTCCTGGTAATGCCCCACACTCCTGGTAATGCCCCACACTCCTGGTAATGCCCCACACTCATGGTAATGCCCCACACTCCTGGTAATGCCCCACACTCCTGGTAATGCCCCACACTCCTGGTAATGCCCCGCACTCCTGGTAATACCCCGCACTCCTGGTAATGCCCCACACTCCTGGTAATACCCCACACTCCTGGTAATACCCCACACTCCTGGTAATGCCCCACATTCCTGGTAATGCCCCACACTCCTGGTAATGCCCCACACTCCTGGTAATGCCCCACACTCCTGGTAATGCCCCACACTCATGGTAATGCCCCAACACTCCTGGTAATGCCCCACACTCATGGTAATGCCCCACACTCCTGGTAATGCCCCACACTCCTGGTAATGCCCCACACTCCTGGTAATGCCCCACACTCCTGGTAATGCCCCACACTCCTGGTAATGCCCCACACTCATGGTAATGCCCCACACTCCTGGTAATGCCCCACACTCCTGGTAATGCCCCAGACACTGGGAGGCCCAGCATCCAGGTCAGCAGAGAATGGAGGCCAGATGGTGCCGGGGCTCAGCCGCACTGATCCCTCTAATTTGAGAAACATTAGCAGCGAAAGGGTTAAAAGGTCTTGTCATGGAAACACAATGATAATGGCTCCATCATGGCGTGAATTTGGTTAACTCTTTGGCTCCCACCTTAGTGGACCTCTCCATGGAACCTCCACCCTATGAGCCGGGGCGCCAAATAAAAGAACCCCCATTGGGGCTATTGTTCCGTGTAGCGGCCCAGTCTCTGCACAATATGGCTGCCCTGCGGGCACAGCTGCCCATGCCTCATAGATAAATGACTCAATTAGGCACAAACCAACGCCTTCTGTGTATAAATAGGCAACGTGGTGCTGAGGGGACAGTGCTGCACAATGCAAGGGCCCCCTTGTGGCCAGTGGAGAGTATTACATTGCTGGGAAGGGGACTGCACTCAGCTTTAACCATTTACATGCCCAACTGCAAAATAATTCTCACTATTATTTGTGTATATCTATTTCTGCAGCACTTTATTCCCATCAGTCCGTGCCCCGGGGGGGGGGGGGGGGTTACAGTCTAAGGTCCCTTCTCATTCACGCACAGTAGGGTCATTTAGTCAGAAGCCAATTAACCTGCATGTTTGTGGAGTGTGGGAGGGACCCCGCCCAGGGCAGACATAGCAAAAGCTTTTTACCTGCCCCCAAATCTTTTGGTACAAAGACTAAAGGGCTCATTTATTAATTCCTGGATGCAACGCAGGAGCACTAAAGGGCCCCCCCCAGGAGTCTGGGACATAACCGCAAGGTCCCTACTGTGGTGCCATGAACCCCCACTGTCAGGTCTGGACTGGGACCCAAAGTAGGCCCCGACATTCCCAGTACCCAGAGGCACAAACAGCCCCCCCAGCCCAATAAATAGTGACTGTCTGTGGCACCTTACAGCCCCCCTGGCATTCCCAGTACCCAGAGGCACAAACAGCCCCCCCCAGCCCAATAAATAGTGACTGTCTGTGGTACCTTACAGCCCCCCCTGGCATTCCCAGTACCCAGAGGCACAAACAGCCCCCCCAGCCCAATAAATAGTGACTGTCTGTGGCACCTTACAGCCCCCCTGGCATTCCCAGTACCCAGAGGCACAAACAGCCCCCCCAGCCCAATAAATAGTGACTGTCTGTGGCACCTTACAGCCCCCCTGGCATTCCCAGTACCCAGAGGCACAAACAGCCCCCCCCCAGCCCAATAAATAGTGACTGTCTGTGGCACCTTACAGCCCCCCCGACATTCCCAGTACCCAGAGGCACAAACAGCCCCCCCAGCCCAATAAATAGTGACTGTCTGTGGCACCTTACAGCCCCCCCTGGCATTCCCAGTACCCAGAGGCACAAACAGCCCCCCCAGCCCAATAAATAGTGACTGTCTGTGGCACCTTACAGCCCCCCTGGCATTCCCAGTACCCAGAGGCACAAACAGCCCCCCCAGCCCAATAAATAGTGACTGTCTGTGGCACCTTACAGCCCCCCTGGCATTCCCAGTACCCAGAGGCACAAACAGCCCCCCCAGCCCAATAAATAGTGACTGTCTGTGGCACCTTACAGCCCCCCTGGCATTCCCAGTACCCAGAGGCACAAACAGCCCCCCCAGCCCAATAAATAGTGACTGTCTGTGGCACCTTACAGCAGCCCTGGCATTCCCAGTACCCAGAGGCACAAACAGCCCCCCCCAGCCCAATAAATAGTGACTGTCTGTGGCACCTTACAGCCCCCCCGGCATTCCCAGTACCCAGAGGCACAAACAGCCCCCCCAGCCCAATAAATAGTGACTGTCTGTGGCACCTTACAGCCCCCCCGGCATTCCCAGTACCCAGAGGCACAAACAGCCCCCCCAGCCCAATAAATAGTGACTGTGGCACCTTACAGCCCCCCTGGCATTCCCAGTACCCAGAGGCACAAACAGCCCCCCCCCAGCCCAATAAATAGTGACTGTCTGTGGCACCTTACAGCCCCCCCGGCATTCCCAGTACCCAGAGGCACAAACAGCCCCCCCAGCCCAATAAATAGTGACTGCTCTGTGGCACCTTACAGCCCCCCTGGGCATTCCCAGTACCCAGAGGCACAAACAGCCCCCCCCCCAGCCCAATAAATAGTGACTGTCTGTGGCACCTTACAGCCCCCCTGGCATTCCCAGTACCCAGAGGCACAAACAGCCCCCCCCAGCCCAATAAATAGTGACTGTCTGTGGCACCTTACAGCCCCCCTAGGCATTCCCAGTACCCAGAGGCACAAACAGCCCCCCCCAGCCAATAAATAGGGACTGCTCTGTGGCACCTTACAGCCCCCCAGCATTCCCAGTACCCAGAGGCACAAACAGCCCCCCCAGCCCAATAAATAGTGACTGTTCGGCACCTTACAGCCCCCCTGGCATTCCCAGTACCCAGAGGCACAAACAGCCCCCCCCCCCCCAGCCCAATAAATAGTGACTGTCTGTGGCACCTTACAGCCCCCCTGGCATTCCCAGTACCCCAGAGGCACAAACAGCCCCCCCCAGCCCAATAAATAGTGACTGTCTGTGGCACCTTACAGCCCCCCTGGCATTCCCAGTACCCAGAGGCACAAACAGCCCCCCCCAGCCCAATAAATAGTGACTGTCTGTGGCACCTTACAGCCCCCCCGGCATTCCCAGTACCCAGAGGCACAAACAGCCCCCCCCCCCCAGCCCAATAAATAGTGACTGTCTGTGGCACCTTACAGCCCCCCTGGCATTCCCAGTACCCAGAGGCACAAACAGCCCCCCCAGCCCAATAAATAGTGACTGTCTGTGACACCTTACAGCCCCCCTGGCATTCCCAGTACCCAGAGGCACAAACAGCCAATAAATAGTGAGTGTCTGTGGCAGGGGTGGGCAAACTACGGGCCGCGGGCCACATCCGGACCCTTGGTCTGTGTAATGTGGCCCGCCGATGCGAGACTTGGCGTCTGGGGACTGACAAGTGGAAACAGCGTAACGCTGGCCCGGCCAGTCGGTAAGTCAATGTGGCACCTGAGACAAAAAGTTTGCCCACCCCTGGTCTATGGCATTTTACAGCAGCCCCTCTGGCATTGGTCAGAACCCACAGGTCCGGGCCAGTTTGGGCCTGCATACTATACAGGTGGCCAGTGTTGGACTGGGGAAGGGGGGGGCCACCAGGAAACCCGAACAAAGGGCCCACCACTCCGGCCTCACCCTGCCCTCTCCCCCTGGTACACGGGGGCCAGCCCGACCCTACAGATGGCTATAGCCCATTGCACTGATTAGCCCCTGTACTTGCACTACTGAATGTCCTGCCATTGCTGATCCCAGGGCTGACAGATGCGGGTGGCACTAGGCTCATGACTAACAAGCTGGGCAGTTGCCACTTGCTTTACACTTTGCACCCTGCCCCGTAGGGAAAAGCCTTTGCGCTTGTTTGCTTGTTTTCCAGCCCTGTACCTATGGGTGCTAAGCACTGGGGCAGGGTGCAAAGGGCAATAATATGGCTCCATTTGCCTGTTTATTTGATGTAAAAAATCTGCCCCGGTTGCACTTACACAACTGCCCCAGACACAATCTCACTATCAGTGAGGAACCTGCTCTGGTTGGAATCGAACCCAAGACCCAAGTGTCACATGTCATGTCTGGGTTCTGTTGAACTACAACTCCCAGCACAACTCCCAGCATGCAAGCAAAGGGCCACAGGTTGCCCTAACCCTACTCCTCTGAGCCCAAAGCAGGGGCAGGCAGGATACCCCTGGGGCAGATTCTAATCCCTGCAGCAGATTTGTGGGCCAGTTGCCCTAAGCTCGCCTAAGCATAACCAGGGCCCAGTGTAGCGTTACCCTATGGGATTGCACCCCAGCCCTGTGCCCCCACTGCCCATCAGTTGCCCCCCATGCCGGGCATAGCTTCTCTGCTCATAGCTGGAATCTCTGCTTGTGTCACAGGCCCTGTCCCCACCCTCCAGCCGGCCCAACGGGTTACAGGGAAAACAAATGCTGCTTATGAAAGGATTCTCCCGTAACCTGACTGTACTGCACTGGGGGTTGGGGGTAGAACCTGCTTTGTGTATTTAGTGGGAGGTGCTGTGTTGTTTTTATTTTCATGCAGATCTGGCTGATAGAATGCACGGCGGGAGCTGCCATACTGCTTCCCTCAGCCCATTAGTATGATACCCCCCAGCTACGGGGCACCCCCCCACCTTACCTATTTACCCCAGAACCCTCCCAGTATGGGGGGCACCCAGCGGCATAACAACAGGGGAAAGCCCAGGTGGGAGAGGGCCCCCCTCAGGTATTACCCCACCCCAAGGCATTTCAAACCAAACAGTGGGGGGAATTGTAAAGTTCCAGGTCACAACTTGGGGTGCAGGAATAGTTTTGGGGGGGTGGGATGTTCAGACGACACACCCGGTTGTGCTGTAACAGCTCAGGCACAGGATTGTACATGACTGGGGGCACCAGATGTGGGGGCAAACGTGGCCCCCCGGCTATGTGCATGTCCCGCCCCTCACACAGGCTGCAGCCAATTAGTGATTATGGGGGGGGGGGGGGGGAAGTGAAAGATTAAGGGAAAGTGTTCCTTCATTTTTAATTTTTTGTTCCTAATGGAAATATTTGCCCCTCAAACTCCCAGTAAGGGGGGCTAATGGCAAAGGGCGGCAGATAAGTCCCCATGTGGCGTTTGCCTATAGGGACGATTCACCTTTAAGCTTCTGACAGGGTCTGTATGGCCACCATTAGTCCCCCCCCATTGGCTCATTACAAGGTTCCATTAGCCCCCAGGCTACAGAATCAGCTCTCCCTGGCTGTGTTTCCCCAGCAGCTAATGGGGAGGGGCTACTGCCTCAGTTACACCAGCTGTTTGCCCCCAGTCTGCCCCCACCCCCCTGATAAGTCAGGCATGGGCTGGCATTACTGGGGCATTTTAAGCAAGACATGGAATGCTACAGGCATGGCCCTAGCAACAATACCCCCCTAGGGGCAAGTGTGGCAATTTCATGGCCTGGTGCTCTCAGGGGGGAACAGCCCCCTAAGTTTGCCCATAGCCTGTACAGAGAGATACCATAAAACTATGGCACATAGGGATTCCCCTGTACTAAGCACAATTCAGCAGGAACAGCCCCCTAAGTTTGCTCATAGCCTGTACAGAGAGATTCCATAAAACTATGGCACATAGGGATTCCCCTGTACTAAGCACAATTCAGCAGGAACAGCCCCCTAAGTTTGCTCATATCCTGTACAGAGAGATACCATAAAACTATGGCAGCATAGGGATTCCCCTGTACTAAGCACAATTCAGCAGGAACAGCCCCCTAAGTTTGCTCATAGCCTGTACAGAGAGATACCATAAAACTATGGCACATAGGGATTCCCCTGTACTAAGCACAATTCAGCAGGAACAGCCCCCTAAGTTTGCTCATAGCCTGTACAGAGAGATACCATAAAACTATGACAGCATAATGATTCCCCTGTACTAAGCACAATTCAGCAGGAACAGCCCCCTAAGTTTGCTCATAGTCTGTACAGAGAGATACCATAAAACTATGGCACATAGGGATTCCCCTGTACTAAGCACAATTCAGCAGGAACAGCCCCCTAAGTTTGCTCATAGTCTGTACAGAGAGATACCATAAAACTATGGCACATAGGGATTCCCCTGTACTTAGCACAATTCAGCAGGAACAGCCCCCTAAGTTTGCTCATAGCCTGTACAGAGAGATACCATAAAACTATGGCAGCATAGGGATTCCCCTGTACTAAGCACAATTCAGCAGGAACAGCCCCCTAAGTTTGCTCATTGCCTGTACAGAGAGATACCATAAAACTATTATTTACATTGTTAATCCCCAGTACTGAATGATGGCACAGTTGCCCTTTAAAGCCTGGGGCCCTGTCACACTGGGGTCTAAACTTTGGCACGACCCTGTATCCCGACAGCGCCCACTCTCCCTACCAGGCAGCCCGAGGCCCCATGTTCTTGCACTACAAGGGTTCCAGCTGCCCCTGAGCACTTACCTTCCCCATGTGAAACCCATAATCTCCCCAGGCCCAGGCACCAGTACAACCAGTTCAGACCCCATTATCCAATCGCAAAGAATGTCTCTGATCTGCACAAAAATGCTGCGTTACTGGCAATTCTCCTGCCTTGGGCAATCTCTGCCTAAACTCCCTGCCTACCCACTGTCACTCCGGCATTGCAGGGGCAAAAACCTGTTAGCTCAGCTGATTGGCTCAGGCACCACAGCCGTATAACTATGCGCAGAATTGCTCCTCCGAGCGCTTCGCAAATGTCAATATTGTTTGTTTGAAGAATCCATTATATTGATTGTCAGCAGTTTGTATGGTGCTAATACCATGAGTGTGTGTTGGTAGCGCCCTCTGCTGGAGAACTGTATTGAACTGATGCTAGAAGCATCTCCTGACGCTTCCCTGCTCACTTATATCCCCCTGATTGGCAGGGAGTCTAACAAAGGGCATCCCTTTGCTGTGAAATGATATCCCTCTCTACCTGGAATTGATCTCTTGCCAGTCTGGCAGAACGGAAGCGCATATAGCGGATACGGGTGACTTAGGTTCACAGATACCCAGGTGAGCGCTATATTCAGGTAACAGCAGTGCCACAAAGACTCTGTGCCTGGCTGTGGGTATCAGGTGTAGGGCCCCCCCAGCTGGAAAGGTTTCGGGGTGTGTGTGTGTTGGGGGGGAAGGAATGAAAATAAAAAGTGTCAACAGCCCCAACCTGGGCAATAAAGAGTTACTAGAGTCCATAGTATTTCATGTCCTGGTTACACAATAGCAATCACACACTGCCATCTAGTGGGCACTTCCAATAAAACATGCAGAATAACAAAGCACTGGGGTCACTAAAGCCCAGAAGGAAAGATTTTGGGATTGGTTTTTACCATGTGATAGAGATGCTGTATATAAAGTACTGTCAGCGGAAATCACGGGGCCCCATACAACAAAATTATTGTTGGGGGCCAGGGACCCTAAAGGTTCAAGATTCTCTATTAAAAAAGAAACCTATTTCTAATTTACATTCATTAAAAATCTGTGCCATTTATAAAAAAATACAACCCCCTTGCCTGTAATGCCCCCCTCTGCCCCACTATCTCAACCAATAATCAGCGCCGGTGTCGGACTGGGGTACCTGGGGGCCCCTCCCTGGCTGTTGCCATTGCCCACCCTGCGCTAGTCACATGGAGCAAAAAATAGGGCCCAAGTAAAGCAAAAGTGCATCAAGTACGGGCACGGCACACTGGCACTTTGGGCTCTCCCTTTAGCCACAATTCCCAAGAGATGCCGGTATAATCACTACAGAAACTGACCAATCAGGATAGTGACCCCCCACACATGCCAGTAGGATCCCTGCAACAATTGACTAATTAAAAAGATCGCTACAAACTTTTATTGTTTTCCAGTTCTTGTGTAGTGCCTCCCTGTGCCCCCCTCCCTCTGCCCCCTGTGCCCCCTCCCTCTGCCTCCCTGTGCCCCTCCCTCTTCCTCCCTGTGCCCCCTCCTGTGCCCCCTCCCTGTGCCCCCTCCCTCTGCCACCCTGTGCCCCCTGCCTCTGCCTCCCTGTGCCCCCCCTCCCTCTGCCTCCTGTGCCCCCCTCCTTTGCCTCCCTGTGCCCCCCCTCCCTCTGCCTCCCTGTGCCCCCCTCCCTCTCCTCCCTGTGCCCCCTCCCTGTGCCCCCTCCCTCTGCCTCCCTGTGCCCCCCTCCCTCTGCCTCCCTGTGCCCCCTCCCTCTGCCTCCCCCCTGCCTTCCTCTGCCCCCTGCCTCCCTTTGCCCCCTGCCTTCCTCTGCCCCCTGCCTCCCTCTGCCCCTGCCTTCCTCTGCCTCCCCTCTGCCCCTGCCTTCCTCTGCCTCCCCCCTGCCTTCCTCTGCCCCCTGCCTCCCTTTGCCCCCTGCCTTCCTCTGCCCCCTGCCTTCCTCTGCCCCCTGCATCCCTCTGCCTTCCTCTTCCCCCCTCGCCTTCCTCTGCCCCCTGCCTTCCTCTGCCTTCCTCTGCCCCCTGCATCCCTCTGCCTTCCTCTGCCCCTGCCTTCCTCTGCCCCCTGCATCCCTCTGCCTTCCTCTCCCCCCCCTGCCTTCCTCTGCCCCCTGCATCCCTCTGCCTTCCTCTTCCCCCCCCCTGCCTTCCTCTGCCTCCCCTCTGCCTTCCTCTGCCCCCTGCATCCCTCTGCTTCCTCTTCCCCCCCCCTGCCTTCCTCTTCCCCCCTGCATCCCTCTGCCTTCCTCTTCCCCCCCCTGCCTTCCTCTGCCTCCCCCCCGCCTTCCTCTTCCCCCCCCGCCTTCCTCTTCCCCCCCCTGCCTTCCTCTGCCTCCCCTCTGCCTTCCTCTGCCCCTGCCTCCCTCTGCCCTCTGCCCCCCTGCCTCACTCTGCCCCCCCCCTGCTCCCCCCTTTGCCTCCCCCTCTGCCCCCCTCTCCCTGCCTTAGGGTCACTGGTGATGCAAGCATAGATCATGTGACTCTAAAATTAGCAAGCGCATTAGGAAACATTAGTAGGAAAGTCTGCTGGAAAATATCTTCGTTTGGCTTTCCTTGGCCTTTAAGGACAAGATGCTGCCGGATATGGCTGTGGAGGAAAATGGGCAAGTGGGGGAGCCAGGAGGTAAATAGGGGGTTCAGCTTCCCCTCCTTTATACTCTGAGCCGTTCTGTTTGTAGGTGGGAGGGGCCCATATCATGGGGGGAGGGGCCCATATTATGGGGGGGCTTATCTGCAGTTTGGGCGCAGCAGGGGAGTTTGGGGTGTTGGTGACACAATGATTTCCAAGGCTTTTGTTTAAAGTACATTTAGGGCAATGTTATAAATTGGTAAAAAACCTTAATATATAGGAATGTTCCCCTTACGGTATTGGCCATAATGGTTCCTATCAGTGTTATTGTAGCAAGAGGTGGGTGGAGCCTATAACCAGCAGTGTTACATCCAGGCCTGCTTTCCCCTCACTCAAACTGTATAGTAAACCCCATGTGTTTGCCCAGCACACCCTGCAATGGGCCGGCCCAGCTACTGTAGCACAGGTCCCAGGTACCTACTGAGGGTATCCCAGTCACTTACAGGTTCCCCTTTATATTACATTTTGGTACGATACAGACATTGATATTTTCCATTGGTCTTCGTTTTTTTATGGTTTTTCAGTTGTTTCGCTTTTTATGCTGCAGCTCTCCAGTCCAGTATTGTAGCAGCTATCTGGTTGCTAGGGTCTTTTTTTACACTAGTAACCAGGCAGTGGTTTGAAGTAGAGATGGAAATGTGAATAGGGGAGGGTCTGTATTAAAAGATAAGCAAGAGAAAGTAACAATAACTATAAAACTGGAGCCTCACAGAGCAATAGGGTTTGGCTGCCGGGGTCAGCGACCCCCATTTGAGAGCTGGAAAGAGGCAGAAGAGGGAGGCAAATAATTTAAAAATGATAAAAAAGAAATAATGAGAACCAATTGCTTGGAATAGAGCATTCTGTAACTAAAGGTTAAGTTGTAGTATAGGGGTGTGGGGGCCCTTATGTACTGAGCCAGCGGCCATGATGATACCCAGGAGCCAATGGGCAGTTCCCAGCATGCACTGGGCCTATGCACGGATTCTGCCCCCTGTGAGGAGGACTGGATCTGGTACCGGGGGAAACGTTACTATTTCTCTGAGACGTACGATGCCAGAGCTTCTGTGCCTCCCACAATGCATCTCTCTCTCTCATCGACACCCAGGGGGCGCTGGTGAGCAGCACAATGAGAGGAATTGGGCAATAAGCTCCTTATCTTTATTTATCCAGAAAGTTGACTCAAAATGGCCTCTTTCTGTGACCCTGTGGGGGTGGGAGGAGAAGGGGCTCCCCAAGACTGAAACCCACCCTGCTGTGAGGGTGATGGGGGTCTCCCCAAAATGCTTTTTGTACCAGTAATTCCTTTTTGGGGTTACATATGCGGCAATTCATTGGGAAAGCATTCTTCTGAGATTGGTTGCCCCCCCAGTAGCCCAGATTTACCCTCTGGCTACAGATCTCCCCATCACTTTAGAGGCGGCCCTACACAATAAGCCCCGCCCACGAGGGTGCCAAACGAGCGCATCTTTCCAGCAATATTCCCCCTGAGGTGAGTGATATGGGAGCAATTAGATTGTTGTCTGAAAGCAAAACATTCATTAAAGTCTTTCATTTGTTACCGCATTTAGCTTTGAACAAGTTAATGAAAGCAGAGATCTGATTGGTTGCCATGGGAAACCGGCTGCAAATCATAGCATAAGTCAATTATTATTTTTGCCACCACCTCCCCCCTCACATCACTATATATATATACAGGTATATATATATACAATCGCTTGGTTTTCTTTTTATAGAATTTCTCAGGCGATATAAAGGCCTGACAGCTGGATCGGCCTGAGCAGGGAACCCAAGAGGCAGGGGTTCTGCACAAACGGATCCTTATTCAGCAATATGTGCGGCAGGAGCGGCCGATGGTCTGGCCATTGTGTGACAGGCACAGGGTTGGGCAAACACATTCAGTAGGTCTGATTAGCAGAATAGATCCTCTCAGGTCCCTGTCTGTGTTTCAGATGATGGGTGGGCGGGTCCTAACGGTCCTTGCCAGTAGGGGGGAAGTAGCCAATCACAGCCCGGCAGTCACACAAGCAAAGACACGCTTCAGTCCCCTATCAGGTCAGCATAGCTGCTGATTGGTTCCTATCCTACAGTGCCGCCGCCCCCCCTGCACAGCCTGGGAAAGGAGGAACAGGAAGTCGAACAAATGGGCGGGACTTGTGGGGTTTCAATTCATTGGCACAGTATTGTTTTTTACACAATATGTCTCCTTTAAACCCAAATATACTCCGGTTTGCACCAACTCCACCCATTTCTTAGCAAGCCCCGCCCCATTGGTTACCCACTAGTCTGAACCTAATCAAGACTTTTGCACCTTTTGTTCCCCAACTGGATGCCCACCTGCAGGGTCAGACTGGGGGTGCAGGGCCCATCGGGGCTACTCCCCAGGGCCCCCACACCCCCCCCAAGGTGCCCCCGCTTGGCGCCTCCCCTGCAGGAGCCCCCGCCGTGCCCCCTAACCCCCTTCAGGGACCCCCACCCCCTGCCGACATCCTCAGCTGAACACATGTAAGTGAAGCGCGTCAGGGAAGGACCCCTGGGTGGGCGCCGGGGCCCACTGTTTTTTTCCCAGTATCCCAGTGGCCCAGTCCGACCCTGCCCACCTGTCTCCCTGAGCTGTACACTAGGTATATATAGGGATACAGACTGCCTCTCACTGACCCTCTGTCTGTTTACCCCCAGGTTCAGGATTGAAGGATATTCCAAGTGGGCGCTGCTCAGTAACATACGTGTGCTCGGTGGGGCTTGTTATGAGGACAGAAGGTGGATCTGGAACAGAATGGAGAGAAAAAGCTAAGCAGTGAGACACCCCATAGCCCTGGGGCAAACAATTATCCCCAAATAGCAGATCTGTATAACTGCTCGGGGGCTTTCTAAGCACTTTGCAAGTGTAAAGTGTAACCACAGCGCCACCTGCTGGCGGAATATCACTTTTTTTTCATATCAAACTTCATCATTATTGTAAATGTAAATAAAAACCCCCTAAAGTTAAAATAAAAAGATAATTACTCCTTTGTGTCATTTCTGAGCCGACAATGAAAAGGAAAATTCAGCAGAACGGGGAGACTTGTCCATAGGATAGAGATGGACCCTCAGTAGGAAAACACAGAATTTCCCCCAGGATTTCTCTTTTTGGCTGGTTCATTCTGTAAGGGCAAATGGTACTGCCATAAAGCAGGGATGTCTGTGGGGGAAACTGATACTTTGGGGTATCCAGAGAGCTTAAGGTTATGGCTGCAGTAATGAAAGACTGAAAGAGAGGTAGAACCCATACAGACTGGTAAACACCGAGAAGTACCCTAGCAACTAGACAGCACATTGGAAATCAGAATGGGAGATAAAGAGTTAATAATAATAATAGGAATAACAATAACACTAACGCCTCTGAGCTACAGGGAAACATGTGAAACAGCAGAGAATAAAAGGGATCACATGTTGTTCCCGCACAACAATACACAATACGTTGTGATTCTTTTTGGTGTGTTGGACCCAGTTACAAAGGTCAGTGTCTAATGTTGGGACACATAGGGTTAAATGGCCTCAAATGGCTTTAAATCGGTATTGTGAGGAAACCTGGGGGGGGGGGGGGTTCAATAAACACAGCTATCTGGTTGCTATGGTCTTATTTGCCCTAGCAACCAGGCAGTGGTTTAAATGAGAGATATGAATAGGGGAGGGCCTGCATATATATATTTATTTTATTTCTATATCAGGGAAGTGGGTGGATGGAAATGAGAGGGGGGAAATGAGGTATAAAAAGCCCATCTCCACCGGCAGACACTAGCCATTCATACTATACATCCTTACACACTAGCTAGCTCCCCTCTATGTAGCCGAGTTAGTTTAACTAGAGATAATACGCTCTGTATAAACAACACCCTCCCATTTACTCTTTGTTATGCCTGTTTTGGCTTACAGATAAGCAGGAGTTCAGATAATCAGAGGGCTGGGAATCTTATTATCTTCCTCGCAAGGACCAAACATGGAGTCATTTCCCTGTTTGCCCAGTTTTATCAAAAAATATCAATACACTACTTGTGATGTATTGTGATACTAATACCTACAGTTAGTATTACTGGTTGTATTTATAGTTTATGTATGTGAGTGTATAGATTGGTAGGTGTGGGTTAGGTGTGCTGGGTTTACTTGGATGGGTTGAACTTGATGGACTCTGGTCTTTTTTCAACCCTATGTAACTATGTAACTATATGATTATACACAACAACAGGCAACAAATGTGTTCAGCACTATTCAATAAATTGTCGGTTGAACAAGAGAGTGTACTGCCACTTTAACTATTCATATTATGAGACAGCCGTTGCCTCCAAACAATCCTCCAAGGCGGTAATTTCTATGGGGATTTGTTTAAAGTTGACTCACAGACTCACAAGCGGAAAGCCAGTAACAGCTGAGCAGTCAGGAGCCGCCGCGCAGGGATGGGCGAGGACGTGCGGGTACAGACTGAGGGGCTAATGCAGCCGGGGGAGAGGCAGAGGGGTAAGTCTGGGGAAACCCGTTATCCAGAAAGCTCCAAATTACAGAAAGGCTGTCTCCCATAGACTCCATTTTAATCAAATAGTTCAGAATTTCAAAACTGATTTCCTTTTTCTCTGTAATAATAAAACAGTACCTGTACTTGATCCCAACTAAGATATAATTACCCCTTATTGGGGCAGAACAGCCCTATTGGGTTTATTTCATGGTTAAATGATTCCCTTTTCTCTGTAATAATAAAACAGTACCTGTACTTGATCCCAACTAAGATATAATTACCCCTTATTGGGGCAGAACAGCCCTATTGGGTTTATTTCATGGTTAAATGATTCCCTTTTCTCTGTAATAATAAAACAGTACCTGTACTTGATCCCAACTAAGATATAATTACCCCTTATTGGGGCAGAACAGCCCTATTGGGTTTATTTCATGGTTAAATGATTCCCTTTTCTCTGTAATAATAAAACAGTACCTGTACTTGATCCCAACTAAGATATAATTACCCCTTATTGGGGGCAGAACAGCCCTATTGGGTTTAATTAATGTTTTATTGATTTTTTAGTAGACTTAAGGTATGGAGATCCAAATTATAGAAAGACCCCTTATCCGGAATACCCTTGGTCCCGAGCATTCTGAATAACGGGTCCTATACCTGTACCTGTAATGCTCTGTATGAATGGGAATGAATAGCATGAATATATATATATATCACTCTGGCTTGTGCCACTGTTATTATTATTGGGGGGGGGTACTGCCTGTAGCAGGGTGCCGGGAGTTGTAGCAGTAATATTTATTTAGTATATCTCTGATATCACACACAGAAATACAGTATAATGTACAATGATGGGGGCACAGGACTCACCCATGGATCCACTGGGGTCTGAAGCTTCTATCCTTCGCTGCAAAACCTGCATCTGCTCCCCATTAGTGACGGGTAAGAGTTACAGTTCAGCAATTGAGAAGCGATGAACTGTAACTTGTACCCATTGTACCTCAATGTTCAAATTTCAATTCAACATTTTTTTTTGCATTTAAACTCACAATATTCGTCATCATCAGTGATGTGCCGACTCATTGGGCAGGGCAAACGGGGAAACTCCTAATGGAATGAGATGACTATAAAGTGATGAATAGGGGGATGAGACGATGCTCTATAAATAATAATATATAATAACACACACATACAGTATATACAGTATATATATATATAATAAGCATTCAATTCTGATGTCTCATTGCTCATGTCACCTTCCTGCACGAGGGCAACAGTCCCTGCCAATCCAGCCCCATGGTAATGTGTATGGAGTGCCAGTACTAATGGGTGTGGCTGTGCCAGTGTGTATGTCAGTGCCAGTACAAGTGTAATCAGGGAGATAATGCCCAAGTGTGTATGTATGGTAGTGCCAGTACAAGTGGGTATGGCAGCACGGGTACCAGTGTGTATGGCAGTGCCAGTACAAGTGTAATCAGGGAGATAATGCCCAAGTGTGTATGGCAATGCTGGTACCAGTGTGTATGGTAGTGCCAGTACAAGTGGGTATGACAGTGCGGGTACCAGTATGTATGGCAGTGCCAGTACAAGTGTAATCAGGGAGATAATGCCCAAGTGTGTATGGCAGTGCCAGTACAAGTGTAATCAGGGAGATAATGCCCAAGTGTGTATGGCAGTGCCAGTACAAGTGGGTATGACCATGCCAGTACAAGGGTAGGAGATAAAGGTGTAGGATACAGACAGTGCCAGTACCAGTGGGTATGACCGTACCAGTACCAGTGGGTATGACCGTGCCAGTACCAGTGGGTATGACCGTGCCAGTACCAGTGGGTATGACCGTGCCAGTACCAGTGGGTATGACCGTGCCAGTACCAGTGGGTATGACCGTGCCAGTACCAGTGGGTATGACCGTGCCAGTACCAGTGGGTATGACCGTGCCAGTACCAGTGGGTATGACCGTGCCAGTACCAGTGGGTATGGCAGCGCAGGTACAAGGGTAGGAGATAAAGGCGTAGGATACAGTGCCGCTCACTACTGACAGTTCTACACTCGGTTCTGTTCTCCGACAGATACAAAGCGAGAGCTCTGCTCCCATTGGGTCCTGTTGCCGCTGTTACTCTGCGCAGTTGCGGGTTTGGTGGCTGTGACGGTGGCTCTGGTTATGGTGCTGAGCAATAAAGGTGAGTTCTGCCCTCGCTGATATCTGTATAAATATCATTTCCGGGATTCCATTGTGTGTAAGTGCCCCCTAGTAATAGTACCCCTGCTCCTTGGGTCCCA
This sequence comes from Xenopus tropicalis, assembly GCF_000004195.4. Taxonomy (NCBI): domain Eukaryota; kingdom Metazoa; phylum Chordata; class Amphibia; order Anura; family Pipidae; genus Xenopus; species Xenopus tropicalis. The sequence goes on along the minus strand of NC_030683.2, from coordinate 8,879,819 downwards.
TACAGCCCCCCGGTATTGTGCTGAGCGTCAGCCACGTTGCCTCTCACCCACATATACTAAATGTGTATATTCCAATGTCCAGCCTGGCCCCGTATGTCCAGCCCGACCCCGTATGTCCAGCCCGACCCCGTATGCCCAGCCCGACCCCGTATGTCCAGCCCGGCTCCGTATGTCCAGCCCGACCCCGTATGTCCAGCCCGGCCCCGTATGTCCAGCCCGGCCCCGTATGTCCAGCCCGGCCCCGTATGTCCAGCCCGGCCCCGTATGTCCAGCCCGGCCCCGTATGTCCAGCCCGGCCCCGTATGTCCAGCCCGGCCCCGTATGTCCAGCCCGACCCCGTATGTCCAGCCCGACCCCGTATGTCCAGCCCGACCCCGTATGTCCAGCCCGACCCCGTATGTCCAGCCCGACCCCGTATGCCCAGCCCGGCCCCGTATGCCCAGCCCGGCCCCGTATGCCCAGCCCGGCCCCATAAGCCCAGCCCGACCCCGTATGCCCAGCCCGGCCCCGTATGCCCAGCCCGGCCCCGTATGCCCAGCCCGGCCCCGTATGCCCAGCCCGGCCCCATAAGCCCAGCCTGACCCCGTATGCCCAGCCCGGCCCCGTATGCCCAGCCCGGCCCCATAAGCCCAGCCCGACCCCGTATGCCCAGCCCGGCCCCGTATGCCCAGCCCGGCCCCGTATGCCCAGCCCGGCCCCGTATGCCCAGCCCGGCCCCGTATGCCCAGCCCGGCCCCGTATGCCCAGCCCGGCCAGTAAATGCACTGCTTTGTGGGTAAAAACAATGTGACTTGACATCATTTCTTTATTTTGCCCTCGCCTTCATTATTGTGCCTTTATATTTATTACAAACATGTATTTATAGTCACACGGTCTGTATATAAACACTCTCACAATCATGGGATTTTGTGGTAAATATTGTTTTCTCTCTGAGTATTACACAACATTGCTGCACAAGCATTAGTCACAGGTCACAAGGTAGGTTTTACTTAGCCTTTTTAAAACACCATTGTTTTGTATGAAGTTCAGACGTAGTTAGTAAAAATAACAATAAATAAAAATAGAAATTGAGTTGGTACATGACGCTGTACAAGTGAGAATGAGATTATACAATATTTCCCCAGGTGCCTCAGAGCCGAGGGCACAATCTGAGCGGCGCCGGCGCCCCCCCTGTGAGGAGGACTGGATCTGGTACCGGGGGAAATGTTACTATTTCTCTGAGACGTACGATGAGTGGAACAACAGCCAGAGCTTCTGTGCCTCCCACAATGCATCTCTCTCTCTCATCGACACCCAGGAGGAACTGGTGAGTAGATAAAGGGAAAGTAGTGTATTTACTTTATAATAAATGCTGAATAATAATAATATAAAGGAAGCAATGCCAGGGTACGTCGAGGAAGAAGAACAGATATGATATTTTCATACAAGGGTTAATATTGAGAGCTAATGATTGATTCCCACAGGACTTTCTCAGAAGACACAAAGGCTTCCAAGACCATTGGATCGGGCTGTACAGAGACGCTGAGCGGCGGGCCTGGGTCTGGGCAAATGGATCTTTATTCAATAACATGTAAGTGTTCAGCAGCGAAGGTCACATGATGCTTTAGTAGGGACCCGCCCCCCAATAAGGGTAGCCTGAGGTGGGCTTAATGGAACCCTAGCACAAGGGGCTTGTTAAACTTTGAGTTCACTTTTAGTATGATGTAGAGAGTGACATTCTGAGACAATTTGCAATTGGTCTTCATTTTTTATTATTTGTCGTTTTTTGTTCAGCAGTTTTCCAGTTTGGAGTTCAGGTTGCTAGGGTACAACTTACCTTAGCAACCAGGGAGTGGTTGGAATGAGAGACTGATATATGAATAGGAGAGGAACTTAATAGTAAAATAAGTTATAAAAAGAAACAATAACGGTAAAATTGTAGCCTCACAGAGCAATAGTTTCTGGCTGCCGGGGTCAGTGACCCCCATTTGAAAGCTGCAAAGACTTCGGTGCACACATGCAAAGGCCTGAGATCCAATGGGATGGCAGGACATACTGCTGAACCTGCCCCCGAGGTGCCCACACATAGTCAGGCACAGGCAGTAATTGCCCGAACCAACTGTGCTTTGTTATAAATCAGTTTTAATGAACAGACACTGAACATTTTGTAGTCAGATTTCTCCCCCTTTCAGCGTTGGTACAACCCAAAGCCCCAGTTCCTGTGCAGCTGTGCCGTGTCGGCTCGACTTAGTAACGGGGGGGTTTCAGATTCAGCCACAGGATATATTTATATTCATAGGAAGAACTATTGTCTGAGAATTTGTTGGACTGGAAATACCCCCTGTGCTGTATTGTACTTAATGTATGGCACAGGTATGGGATTACGGAAAGCCGTCTCCCATAGACTCCATTTTAATCAAATAATTCAGAATTTTAAAACTGATTTCCTTTTTCTCTGTAATAATAAAACAGTACCTGTACTTGATCCCAACTAAGATATAATTACCCCTTATTGGGGGCAAAACAGCCCTATTGGGTTTATTTAATGGTTAAATGATTCCCTTTTCTCTGTAATAATAAAACAGTACCTGTACTTGATCCCAACTAAGATATAATTACCCCTTATTGGGGCAGAACAGCCCTATTGGGTTTATTTAATGGTTAAATGATTCCCTTTTCTCTGTAATAATAAAACAGTACCTGTACTTGATCCCAACTAAGATATAATTACCCCTTATTGGGGGCAGAACAGCCCTATTGGGTTTATTTAATGGTTAAATGATTCCCTTTTCTCTGTAATAATAAAACAGTACCTGTACTTGATCCCAACTAAGATATAATTACCCCTTATTGGGGCAGAACAGCCCTATTGGGTTTATTTAATGGTTAAATGATTCCCTTTTCTCTGTAATAATAAAACAGTACCTGTACTTGATCCCAACTAAGATATAATTACCCCTTATTGGGGGCAGAACAGCCCTATTGGGTTTATTTAATGGTTAAATGATTCCCTTTTCTCTGTAATAATAAAACAGTACCTGTACTTGATCCCAACTAAGATATAATTACCCCTTATTGGGGCAGAACAGCCCTATTGGGTTTATTTAATGGTTAAATGATTCCCTTTTCTCTGTAATAATAAAACAGTACCTGTACTTGATCCCAACTAAGATATAATTACCCCTTATTGGGGCAGAACAGCCCTATTGGGTTTATTTCATGGTTAAATGATTCCCTTTTCTCTGTAATAATAAAACAGTACCTGTACTTGATCCCAACTAAGATATAATTACCCCTTATTGGATATAAAACAATCCTGTTGGGTTTAATTAATGTTTTATTGATTTTTTTTTAGTAGACTTAAGGTATGGAGATCCAAATTACGGAAAGACCCCTGTTACACAGGACTTTAAATATTTTTTTTTTAGTATTCCATGAACAGAAAAAGCCCCCATAGACGTCCATAGAACAGACAGTTGTGCTTAAGCAATAATTCTTTTGGTTAAATGGAACCACACCCTCCCTAACGGAATACATATACAGTATTGGCAATAAAATATCATTAATTTGAGTAGCGATGAACTCAAAAGTGCTCTTAGAAGCTCTTCTGCGATAGATATATGTTTCTAGTTTTCAAGATATTTGCAGTTTTTATACAGCTACTATTAGTGCATTAAATAAATACACAGTGAGGTTGCCCTGCTTAGAATGGACCAGATTAACTCTTAATTTTTTAAGCAACATCATCTCTTGAATTTTTTTTTTTGACTACAGACATTTCCCTAAAATGACCAGCAGGTGGTGCTGTTGTTTAACATTCATTTTATTTATAAAAACTTCTGGATTATATTCACATCCATGTGGGGCTGTGATAGCAAAGGCCATGTAAGATATATAACGTACTTCTATTAGATGTATTAAGTTTTGTCCTTGCTGCTCTAAAAGAACCCATAGCCTGGAGGTAGGAACTGTCTGCCTTAAAGGTACAGTAACACCAAAAATTGAACGTTTTAAAGTAATTAAAATATAATGTACTGTTTTGTGTTTGCTACAGAAACTCTACTATAGTTTATATAAATGAGTTCCATTGTAGCCCCGGGGGCAGCCATTCAAACTGGAAAATGAAAAAGGTACAGGTTACATAGCAGGCAATAGATAAAACATCATTGTATTCTCCAGAGCGTATCTGTTATCTGCTATGTAACCTATGTAAGACTCTCATTGCCCAAGTTTATTGGGTGGCTGTTAGTTTTTGGGGTTTTGGGCTGCTTGAGCTAATCTGGGGGGGCAGGGGTGCCTGACCTGACAAGCTCTGTTTGTTCCCCCCACAGGTTCAGGATTGAAGGCACCGCCCCCTGCGTGCTGCTTAATAACCTGCGAGTTGACAGCGCAGCCTGTAATGGCGACAGAAGGTGGATCTGTAACAAAATGGACACAAATACATTTATAGGAGGCGCTGTTGCCCTCAGTATGAAGGAGATGCCCTGATGGGCGGGCCCACAGATTGTAACAGGCGTATGGGTGTAGGCGTACCTACCAACATACCAGGAACAAACTATATGCCCGTAACCGCCCAGACTGGCCCCGGCAACAGGAACATTGGCGCAGGCCCGGTTTAGACCCGACTGACTGGCCTGTTGGGAAAGAAGCAAAGTACCAAGCAAAAGGGGGGCGGGGCTTCCTGCTGAAAGAGAAAGTGAAGATTAATTTATCCTTTAAACCTTGTATATGCGTCATTTTATATTATTATTATATGATACAGCTCCCTGTGGATCTGCACTGAGCCCCAAACAAAATACAATGGGGGCCCAGCGAGACTCATTTACACCGGGCACGTTGGTACATGGGATAAAGATCTGTTTCACTATGATTGGCCTTGTCCAAAACTGAATCCCAAATATAAGGTTCCCCCATTTTGGCCCAACTACACGTTATTAAAGGGGCGGTTCACCTTTAAGTTCACGTTTAGTATGTTATAGAATGGCCGATTCTGAGCATGATGCAGAGACTAATACTCTGAGATAAATTGCAATTGGTCTTCATGTTTTATTACTTGTAGTTTTTTAGTTATTTATACTCAGCGGGCAGTTGTATGGCACGTTCCCTACCCTTCTATAGGACTGGGCAGTGCCAGGATCAGATGAGCAGCCCCCAGTAATAACAGGACAAGAGGGTGGAGTTGTCGGACGGCATTTATTGGCGATGGCATTTTGGCACAGGAGGAATAAGAAATAAGATTTCAGAATAGAAACATTCGCATTTTGGCCTGAAAGTCTGTGGCATGTGGTTGCGCCGGGCAAATATCTGTAGCGCAACATCTCCGTAACCCGGCAACGGAACAGTCTCCTTCATCAGTTTCCCTCATAACGTCAGGATCCGGTTCTCCTGGGGGATAACCAAAGGGTTAAAGGGGTTAACTTTCAGTGTGATGTAGAGAGTAATATTCTGAGACAATTTGCAATTGGTCTTTATTTTTTATTATTTATAGTTGTTTAGTTATTTTACTTTTTGTTCGGCAGTTCTTCAGTTTTTAGTTTCAGCAGCTATCTGGTTGCTAGGGTCCAAATGAACTTAGCAACCAGGGAGCCATTTAAATAAGAAGCTGGTATATGAATAGGAGAGGGCCTGAATAGAAAAACAAGTTATAAAAAGTAACAATAACAATAAAACTGGAGCCTCACAGAGCAATAGTTTTTGGCTGCCGGGGTCAGTGACCCCAAATTTAAAAAGCTGCAGAAAGTTTTAAACTATTTTCTAAACTATAAAATATGAAGACCATTTGAAAAGTTGCTTAGAATAGAGAATTCTATAACATAGTTAAATTAAAGGTGAACTACCACTTTAAGTGATTTCCCAGACATACTAGTAAACGTGGGGCGGAGCTATGGAAGACAGGGCACCAAGGGCCCCAGCTTAATGGGAGAAAACACAGTATCATTGTGAGACCTTCCAGCTGTTATTGAAATACAATTGCCAGTCGCCATCAGCAGGTTTTGGCTGTTAGTGTGATGCAGGGAGTAGTAGTTGGGCAATAGCCAGAGAGACACTGATCTAAATAGAAATATATTTCATTCATGACACATTTTATTAATTATATTTTCTTACCAGGGGGCCCAGTCACAATCTGGAGGCCCACAGTAAATACACCATTGGACTCTGACAGGCCGGTAAATACAGGTTGAAGGGATGAGGGTTCCCCCTAGTGGCCAAGGCTGCATTAACATGCTTTTTGCTACCAATAGAAATGCACAGAGCTTTCAGCCAACCTGCTTTTCTGGGGAGATACCTGTAGTCCAAGTATGGGCAGAGCTGAGGGGGAAAGGGTTGTGTCACTCCAGGAATGTGGCCAAAAACCTCGTAGAAATCACCCCCACAAGGTGGGCTCTTGTGTGTGAAAACCCCACCACCAACTTCCCATCATGTCTAAAATCTGACCAACTGTCTGACATGTGGAAGAGAGCTGCCCAGGGGCAGAAAGTGCACAGATCAGTGGCTGGTATGTACTAGGGGTAAAGAGGATTTACAAATCCAGGGCAAAGTATCATTGGGCCCAAGTTTGATCCTGGGAGGACTTAAGGTAGCCACACACTGGAAGATTTGCTCGTAGGGTGAGGTTGCTACTTAATTCAATCGTTTGGCCCTAGGACCACATAATCAAAATACAGTGTTGGGCATAGGTGCCGTCGGATCAGGATCTCTTCAATGAGTTGATCACCAATTCGCCGGGTAGGCCCATCGGGGGTGCCCATACACGGGCAGATAAGCTGCTGAATCTCTCTGAAGGACCCAGATGGGCAGCTAAAATCTGCCCCTGTGTGGCCACCTTTACTTATGGGCAATTTCAGCACCAACTATTGTTGAACCAGATGTCAACATAGACAGTATGGCAGAACTTGCTTCCATGGATATATTCTGAGGGTACATTTCCATTCAGTACAACTAACTGTTTGGGGTGAAGACACACGGGGCAATTAGTTGCCACAACCTTTTAAAAAGTCGCCGTGACTAATCGGCATTTGAGCTAATGGCACGAGATTGGTCACGTGTCTTTGTAGCCTCCCACAACTTTGACCCAACAGTCCATTTTCCCTACTGGCCTTCGGCCGCTAGATGGAGGCACACCATGTAAAAGTATTCACACGTCCCATTACCTGAGGGCGCTATGCAGAGCACGAATGTTTGAGCTCGGCAACTCCATTGTCACCTAAGATAGAGGAGAAAAAAACATAGTGTAAAAAAACTGGCAGTAATGGATATAATTGTGTTAATGCCCTGTTACCCAGGCTCATTAAAGTGGCCCTTGGCTACTTGGCTAACATACAGTAATAAATACCTGTTTCGTAGTAGTCAAAGACATAAACAAACTGCGGCTGGAAGTTCTGCACTCTGTTACTCATCTCTAGAGTCACGGACAAGGTAATTGGCTTGCTAGAGACCTGCAAAAAGAGGAGAACATAAACTAAATATATATAGGGGTGATTATATATATATATATATATATATCTATATGGGGTGATCCCTGGATATCCTCAGAATTGTCTTCATCTTCTCAATTGGCTAGAAGCTTGGCAGCAATTAACTGAATGAATGTTTGATGGTCTTGAGAAGATCAGGACATCATGAAGATGCCAGAATGTTGGGGGAAGAAGCCATAAGTCATCATAAAGTCCTCTCTAATGGAATATAGAAGCCCATGGAATAAAGAACAAGTCTAACTCAGGTCAATATGGGAATATTAAAGGGGGAGTTTAAGGTAAAAAGCTATAACATTCCAAGTGAAATGAAGAGTAGGACTGGGTTGGGTAGTAGAGGCAACAGATGAAGACAACTCTAGTTAACTCACAGATTCCAGATATATAACCAGACGATTATCCATCTGCTCAACTTTGGAAACATTCTGCCTTAGCTGTGGAAAGAACAGAAGGGTGAGTGAGGGTAAGGCTTTATCCCATACAATCCGCTGCATTTCACTTGGACATCTATTGCCCACTGATCTAGAAGATATGGGGGAGCTTAGGAACTTCGTTCATGTTTATAGACCATACCTGTTGCAGGGACTGATATTCCACTGTGTATCCAGACAACAGCTTGGCCATTATAACAGCCATGTTGGATTGATTCCTGTTGCCATGGTAACTGCAAAAGATAAAGTTAGAAATCAATAAAAAGTAGGTGAGATAACACCATGTTTGGGTTACTCTGCTGAGCCTCTCACACCCCAGTCAGGATGTGTGATTAAACTCATTGCTAGCTGCACAGGGTGGGTTCCACACAGAATGGGAGGGGATAGGGACACGGGGGTACTGTACCTTACAGACATGGCTATGGGAATGGTATAGGCCACTCCATTCACACAGCTTTTACGGTCTGACTGCACAGAAAGAGAGAAGGCGGAGACTCCTTTTATCACTGGCACATTGTACCGAACAGAGCACTGGAAAAAAACACAAAAACAATCTGTATAGGATTCTGCTATGGAACCTACTGTATAATGAACAGAATGGAGGTTTGACACCTGGGGCAGGGGATTCCTCTCCTAATGGGACACTGTTACCCCCAGCAGGGGATTCCTCTCCTAATGGGACACTGTTACCCCCAGCAGGGGATTCCTGTTCTAATGGGACACTGTTACCCCCAGCAGGGGATTCCTCTCCTAATGGGACACTGTTACCCCCAGCAGGGGATTCCTCTCCTAATGGGACACTGTTACCCCCAGCAGGGGATTCCTCTCCTAATGGGACACTGTTACCCCCAGCAGGGGATTCCTCTCCTAATGGGACACTGTTACCCCCAGCAGGGGATTCCTGTTCTAATGGGACACTGTTACCCCCAGCAGGGGATTCCTGTTCTAATGGGACACTGTTACCCCCAGCAGGGGATTCCTCTCCTAATGGGACACTGTTACCCCCAGCAGGGGATTCCTCTCCTAATGGGACACTGTTACCCCCAGCAGGGGATTCCTGTTCTAATGGGACACTGTTACCCCCAGCAGGGGATTCCTCTCCTAATGGGACACTGTTACCCCCAGCAGGGGATTCCTCTCCTAATGGGACACTGTTACCCCCAGCAGGGGATTCCTCTCCTAATGGGACACTGTTACCCCCAGCAGGGCAGGGGATTCCTCTCCTAATGGGACACTGTTACCCCCAGCAGGGGATTCCTGTTCTAATGGGACACTGTTACCCCCAGCAGGGGATTCCTGTTCTAATGGGACACTGTTACCCCCAGCAGGGGATTCCTGTTCTAATGGGACACTGTTACCCCCAGCAGGGGATTCCTGTTCTAATGGGACACTGTTACCCCCAGCAGGGGATTCCTGTTCTAATGGGACACTGTTACCCCCAGCAGGGGATTCCTATTCTAATGGGACACTGTTACCCCCAGCAAGGGATCCTATTCTAATGTGACACTGTTATTGACTGATACAGTTTATTTACCTGCACCAAACAGCAGCCTTTCCCCTCGACCTCAAATCCATAATTTCCAGGTACTTTCGGCAGAGGCTGCCTCTGGACAAGAAGGCGGTTATTTGGTTGTACGTTGAAGTTGGCAATGACTGTATTTCCTGAAGTCACCTTGACTTGGTTTGTGGCCCCCGGCTTGTATATAAGGCAACTATACCTGGCGAGAGCGCGCAAAGCCACCACCGTGTCCTGTAGAACGGGCAACAATTTTATTGGCCATGGATAATAAAGCAAAATTCATATATTCTTATAATACCCAATATAATATAGACTAATTACAAATAAAATTGGCACAAAGATAGGATTTTGGGATGATTCAAAGTTTGCCTACATAAAAGCTTACACAAAATGGCTGCTGCCTGCCTGCTGTGTTTGTCGGTTCCAAAAGAAGAAAGTAAGTATTTCATATAAAGGCTGCAGGCTGAGTTATACAGGGAACTCTGAGTATCACTCATGTATTATAAGGGATAATGTACCCCCTACTGTAAATGATAAGGATATTAGCAGTCACTGAGGGGTTCTGTGCCCATATAAAGGCACAAGGCTGCAGGCTGAGTTATACAGGGAACTCTGAGTATCACTCATGTATTATAAGGGATAATGTACCCCCTACTGTAAATGATAAGGATATTAGCAGTCACTGAGGGGTTCTGTGCCCCCCATATAAAGGCACAAGGCTGCAGGCTGAGTTATACAGGGAACTCTGAGTATCACTCATGTATTATAAGGGATAATGTACCCCCTACTGTAAATGATAAGGATATTAGCAGTCACTGAGGGGTTCTGTGCCCCCCATATAAAGGCACAAGGCTGCAGGCTGAGTTATACAGGGAACTCTGAGTATCACTCATGTATTATAAGGGATAATGTACCCCCTACTGTAAATGATAAGGATATTAGCAGTCACTGAGGGGTTCTGTGCCCATATAAAGGCACAAGGCTGCAGGCTGAGTTATACAGGGAACTCTGAGTATCACTCATGTATTATAAGGGATAATGTACCCCCTACTGTAAATGATAAGGATATTAGCAGTCACTGAGGGGTTCTGTGCCCCCATATAAAGGCACAAGGCTGCAGGCTGAGTTATACAGGGAACTCTGAGTATCACTCATGTATTATAAGGGATAATGTACCCCCTACTGTAAATGATAAGGATATTAGCAGTCACTGAGGGGTTCTGTGCCCATATAAAGGCACAAGGCTGCAGGCTGAGTTATACAGGGAACTCTGAGTATCACTCATGTATTATAAGGGATAATGTACCCCCTACTGTAAATTATATAATGAATAAAGTACCCCCTGTTGTAAAATATAGGGATATAGGTTGCCGTGGAGTTTCATGACCATATAAAGGTATGAGGCTGAAGGCACACTGTATTATCCTTATATATATCCTTATATTAGTCACACTGACATCAGATAGCTTCCAGGTAAAATATTATAGAATAATTGATTACGGCGGTTGAGCGGTATCCTCCTTGTGAATTCTGCTGCTGAGCGAACCATAGCGCTATTTGAGCCATATAGGATTTATCATCCTGAGAAGGGGCGGGCCCATATGTCATGCCCAGCAGTGCATAGCCGGTTATCTCCGTCTCGGCTGAAGGGGAGGGTGCAGAGAAGAATGGGGACGTCTCCTCTTTTGGCTTGTCAGGTCGCTCCCAGTGGGTGGTACCAACTGATTGGAGAGGGGGAGACATAGACAAACATAATATACACCATTTTATTTCATTGTCTCAAGGTTCTTATTAATCACCTTATATAAAATCCAAATTATTAACGATCTAAATATTTCCACCGAACAAATTCAATGAGAACATTGGAAATTCTAGAAATTAAAGCCAAGCAGCTCTTTAAAACAGCAAACACACACTCCATTCACTGGGGCAGTTAATGCCAACAGTTCAGTAGTTGAACCACATCATTTTGGCATGTATTGGGGAACAGATTATGCCAAGATACGGGGGAAACATACAGTAAGGAGATACGGGGGAAACATGCAGTAAGGAGATACGGGGAAACATGCAGTAAGGAGATACAGGGAAACATACAGTAAGGAGATATGGGGGAAACATACAGTAAGGAGATACGGGGGAAACATGCAGTAAGGAGATACGGGGAAACATGCAGTAAGGAGATACGGGGAAACATGCAGTAAGGAGATACGGGGGAAACATACAGTAAGGAGATACGGGGGAAACATACAGTAAGGAGATACGGGGAAACATGCAGTAAGGAGATACGGGGAAACATGCAGTAAGGAGATACGGGGGACACATACAGTAAGGAGATACGGGGAAACATGCAGTAGGGAGATACAGGGGAAACATGCAGTAAGGAGATACAGGGGAAACATACAGTAAGGAGATACAGGGGAAACATACAGTAAGGAGATATGGGGGAAACATACAGTAAGGAGATACAGGGGAAACATACAGTAAGGAGATACAGGGGAAACATACAGTAAGGAGATATGGGGGAAACATACAGTAAGGAGATACAGGGGAAACATACAGTAAGGAGATATGGGGGAAACATACAGTAAGGATTGTTAACAACCAGTAACACTGGAATGGACCAGCCAATCCTGCTCTTGATGAGACCACATCCATGGGTCTAGTTACCTTTGTGAATGGCCTTACTCTTCAGCTGTGCCAGAATGTAGTTGCGCTTCTCCATATTTCCCGATACAGCAAATGCGTAGAACATGAGCACCAGGTTATACAGTGACTGCTCTCTCTTAGAAGCCTCATCCAGACAGCTGAAAGCTCCATGCAGCAGGGTTTGCTACAGGATAAAAATACTAAATAGCTTCAGACATGAATATGAAATATAATGCAAAGTTCTAAGATTTATATCCACGGCCTAATGAGCTACAAGGGAAACAGATAAAGTACAGACACCTAGAACTGGACTGGCATTGGCTGATCAGGTTGACCCTAATATCTGATCAGGTGTAATGTAAATATCAATCTAACAGGGTGCCATTTTGTTTTTTTGGTCTTTGGCACAAAAGGTAAAATCAACCCAATCTGGACCGCCATTGGCTTGGTCAACCTGTCTGGCAACCTGGCCACATATGCAGAGTTTGGGTTTGACATGCTGATGCTGCAGAGCCTAAGAGGGTTTTAGAACAATGGGTCCTGGACTTCTCAGCCAGAAATCTGTAGCCTTCTGGGTCTCTAAGCTCAGGACACTCTGCTTTAAATTCAAAAGGAACAAAGTAGGGCAGGGATCCCTAACCTATTTCCCTTGTGAGCCACATGGAAGCATGAAAAAGTTAATTGAGGATGCCAAATAAGGGCTGTGATTGGCTGTTTGGTGGCCCCATGTAGACTGCTGCTCTGCTTGGAGTAAAACTGTGTCTCTGGGTGTCCAAAAAGCCAGAAATTGAAAAATGGCACCTACTTTGAGGCCACTGGGAGCAACAGCAAAAGGGGGTGGTGAGCAACATGTTGCTACTGGCTGGGGATCATTGGAGACTATATGTACATTTGGTATTCAGTTTAGGCCTTGATCCCTCCCACTATTTCTATTATTGTTTCCTATCTAAGAATAGGAAATTTCTCTCCCACATTATACGCCCGTCTCTAATAACGACTGCACCCTGCAGAATCCCCACAGGGGGAGGTAGATTGATATTGAGAACTTACCGCTGCTGGGTAAGGCGTGTTCCAAAGCATTGCAGCAACATAGCCTGTGAAGCTGATTTCGTTATCGGCGCCGCCCTGCAGAATAAAAATAACAAGTCATTCTCCTGCAGAGGGTACTTGGGAGACACAATCTCCACATGTTTCTAGACTGCTGCCCCCTTTATCCCTATACTGACAATTCTGCCTGTTGCTTAGGAGGACTTCAATAACCAAAGCTCAGTCTTTAGGCTTCCAGATCACCCATATTCCCAGAGCATCCAGGCCAAGCTTCTCACCTTTAGCCCACTGTGAAAGAGAGTTCCAGTGGCTTTGAAACACCCAGTTTTTGGGTCCTGCATTCTTTGTAGGGCGAGTAGAGCCTGATTCTGGACTGTTGGGTCCACCAACGTGTAGGGCTTTATTAGTTCAAAAGTGTGAAATATCAGAGCTGTCAACCTGGGAGAAAACAAAAAAACTGAGTTCACAATGGGTCTGAGTGCCTACAGTATATCTTGGCAAGTGACATTTGGGGAACAACCTTGCACTAGGCTTCCTTGGTGGAGCTTAAAGCTGCTCCTACTAACTAGCCCTGTCTGTGGCCATACATGGGCAGATTTAAGCTGCTGATTCGAGTCATTTAAACTGATTTGGCAGCTTATCTGCCCATGTATGGGAACCACCTGATGGGACTCCCTGATCGATATCTGCCTGAAAGATAGTTTTGATTTTCCCGTTGGATCAGGGACCACATCAACTCACTGATGCAGCCTTCGGTCTGACAACTCCTATACCTGTTGTTGTTTGGCCCTAGCAATTGAATTAGCCTGATATTGTCCACATTAGTTGGGCACATCAGGAGAAAATCCACTCATTTGGCAAGATCTGTATGGCCACCTTAACACTAGAGCATTCTATAACAGGAGCTACCTGCCACTGTCTGTACTTCTTATATTCTACTTAATATGGTCCCTTATCCCTGACTTCACTAAGGATCAAATTACCATAGAGCTCAGTATCAATGGGGCCTCTGGTCTCAGGCTCTCTAGCAGCATCTACCCCTCCATAGAGTGATGTCCAAGTAGACAAAACGATGTGCTCCCTCCCCTTATATAGACTAGGAAACAGGCCCCTGGGCCTATAGGAACACATTCCTTCCCCAAGGGCGTTGGTTATACTTCATGACAGTGGGGATGGTTACTCCTCACATCCACTACAATTATCAATGGTATAAATTTGTGACTCAACTGTTTCTCTTCATCTCCTACCAGCAGTTTTCCAGAAATGTTATTTTGCTAGACAGGCAACTAGGAATCTTTGACGCTAAACAGTCACCAGATGTGATTTCTCACTCATCCCTGCGTCAACCAACTACTGTATTCTGTAGTAGTCTCAATTAGAATTGTTTTTTTGTCAGCCTTAAGGTGGCCATACACACTAAGATGGTGAGGTCACCAAACAAGCGGATCTTCTCCCGATATCGCTACCTATGGGTGGGCGATATCAGGCTAATTCGGTCATTTGGCCCTGGGGCCAAACAATCGAATTAGAACGATGGGTATAGGTGTCCGTCGGTTTGGGGACCACATCAACAAGACAATGCGGTCTCCGATGCAACTAATTTTCAAACCTGCCCGGTCGAGATCTGCCCGATTTCAGGCCAGATGTCGGTTGGGCAGGCCCGTCGTTAGTGCCAATACATGGCCCAATAAGGACCAATATCAGCAGCTAGAATCGGCCACCTTTACTTATATGTTTCCTTTGGATTAGTGCAAACCTGCTCATCTCTAGAATACCCCGATCACCAAAAGGTGCAGAACAGTTGTGGTGAGCTCATCTTGCACCCTACTCACCAGGAGCTTCCCTCATGGTCACTTTGTCCAAAAGCACTGAAAGTTCCGTCCCAACGTTTGTAACCGAGCTGCCTTATGTACCCTGAGAAAGTAGACAAGAATGTTCAGCATAGAAAACATTACTGTCCTGCCTGTGGAGGCACACAAACCTCCCTCATAAGGATGCTTTTATCTAGAGGGCCTTTTCCAGGCATAAAAATACTAGCAGGGCCACTGTGATGAATGAGTAGATTGGGCATTTGCCTCCCTGACTACAGCTAGTCCTTCCTAATGTGCTGGTCAAACCATGCAATATAATACACTGGCTGTTCCCTGGCGGGCAAGGAGATTTGGGCATTCATAACTATGGTGACCACGATCAGGGTCTATCTTTCCTGAAGTCTTGCTGGTGGTAATCTAAACCTCTCAATCAACATATTAATTAATATTGGCTGCTCTGACCAATACATAGAGCATAATTCCAACTCTCTATGTAAGTAGGGATTATTTCTATCTCCCATTACACTGTACTGGACCATGGCCAAGTCATTTGAAGCACATAGACACTGATTAACCTTCTGGTCATTATACAGAAATTTCTGTTGGATTTAGATGAAAATCCTGTTTGGGTGGACTTGATGAACCTGGACTGAATGGCACTGTGTAAAGCTTTGTACAAGTTTGTCTATAGGTGGAAAATATTCCAGTAATGTTCCACTAAATATGGTCATTGTTCAACCAAATCATCTCCGGCCCCATAGAGGGTTCTCTGCAGGCGCAGTCTTTCTGTATAATACTGAATTCCACCCAAACACGTCAGAAGAAGTATATGTGAAAATAAGGAAATCTCCTCTCACCAGTTTGCATGAACTGCACTGCTTTGTCTTGCATCTCCTTGGTCAGCTGCCCGCTGCAATTCAGATAAGCCAGCACCGCCGGTATTGGCATCAGCTTAACGAGGTTCTGTTCCCCACAGCCCGTGGGCATCTGGATCAGAGAATCCGGATTGTTAACAGCGTGGCCCAACAGGTCCCCTGCACAGTGGGAGATTGGTATAACTCACACAAAGATAAATATAGAATTAAATTAAATGGTTGAATAGGCACGGCAACAATTGACCTTGCCAGGTCTGACCAGCCGTCCGTTAGTGCAGTAATACTTACATGGGTTTCTGACTGCCTGGCACACAGAGAGAAAGGCTCAATATTATACAATTTGGAAGCCCACATTGATGTGACATTGACTGGCCAATGGGCAGAATGAGCAGATCTCAATGGGAATGGGAAGGAAGTGACAGTCTTGTCACATCTGGGTATGTAGATGCACAATATACATGTACAGGTATGGGTTATCCAGAATGCTCGGGGCCTGGGGTTTTCTAGATAAGAGGTTTTTCCGTAATTTAGATCTCCATTCCATAAGTCTACTAAAATATCATTAAAACATTAATTAAACCTAATAAGACTGTTCTGCCCCAATAAGGGGTAATTATATCTTAGTTGGGATCAAGTACAGGTACTGTTTTATTATTACAGAAAAAAATCAGCTTTAAAAATTAGAATTATTTGCTTATAATGGAGTAAGACCTTTTTGTAATTCCCATACCCATACCTGTACTGTAGATTGACACTAGATGGGCTTATGGGCTGGTCTGTCAAAACTGCTTCCCAAGTGATCTAAACATTTAAGGGGGCATTTAATAATGCTCAATTGCTCAATACGATTTTGGTGAACTACCCCATTAATGCCGAATACCTGGGTCTTTTGTAGGTACTGTACCTGTGAGATATTCCGCTGGTAGCCTGCACCCTGGGCATTACTCACCTATAACAGTCACTGATCCCTGGGCGGAATCCGCAACCATGTTGGGTGGAGGAGTGATGTTGATTGGAATCACAGATTTTGTCCCTGTGGGAGAATGGCGAGATAATCATGTAGGTGCTGACCTTGTTATTATAGAATTTGCTTAGTAAAAACTGTTAACTAAAATAGCTGGGAGCCTTGCCTGCAACAAGGGAGCTGTCAGTGCAATAAATAAATTTTCTACATTATTATTATTTAGTATAAGGTGTGTGAGCTTTAGCTCATAGGATAAACCCATGTAAATGGGAATTTTTGGGGATTAGTTCCCAGAATTCTCTTTGTCTTGCCTCATCCTACGATCTGGTACCCTTGCTTGCCCAGAACCTTTGCCTTGGTCCTCTCACTGTAAGACCTGGCAGCACCCGAGTAGCGGAGGGCTCCACCCGAAGCCAAAGGTGGCTGTTATAGGCAGAAGCGTGAGCCGTGACCGGGCCCTTGGCTATTGTTCTGGGTTTTGGGTTACCGATCGTGACAAGGTGGTTATTTTTGAATTCCTGACTTTGGGGCAAGTTTTGTTTGAATAAAAACAACCAACCAAACAATGCCTCCTGTAAGCTGATAGGATGCACAGAGGCTGCCTAATAGCCAATCACAGCCTTTATTTGGCACCTCCATGAACTTTTATGGTGCTTGTGTTGCTCTCAAAGTCTTTTTACATTTGACTGTGGCTCACGAGTAAGAAAGGTTGGCAATCCCTGTCTTAATATCTTCTCTTGTCTGTATTCCCTGGCCCATTCCCCCATGGTCTGGCCACATACAGTAGCCCAATCAAGAGGCTACCTCTTACAACAAGCTTGGCTGGATCATTAGCCTTCCTGCTAATCCAAGCCATCTGATGTCCTGAGTTCCTGTCCTAAAAGTCCATTCCTGCCCTGTCCTTGTTCCTCTAGTTCTGGACTTTAATTTTCATGGACCTGTTTGGTTGCAGCCTGCCTTGACCTGTGTCCGAACCCGGATTTGCTTACTGTTTAATCTGTTACATTCTTCCAAATCTGTGCATTTTCATTATAAAATCTTTTTTTTGTTTTGCTCAAGCCTCTGTGTGCCTGCTAGAGGTTACTCTGTATATCTAAGGGGGTGACTAAAATGCTTGAATATTGTATCATGAGGGAAAAGTGCACGCCAGGCTAGAAAAAGTTAGCAGTGGAGACAGCGGGGACTCACCTTCCACACAGACCAGGTTACTGTAGGTAATTTCCTTCTCTATACCCTCCGCCTGAGAAAAGGGGAAAGAGCAATTACAACTCTCAGACCTACTGTCCCTTATATAATTTGTTAAACTCTTGGAACAATAGAAAGAAGTGCTCATGCCCTGTCCAGCCACACTGGACAAAGTCCTTAAAAAAGAAGGAAAGGCATTTTACTGCCAACAGTATTCGCCACATTAGTGCCACCTAGAACCTTATATTTCTTTCGCAGAAAGCTTTACTATACCTCAATAAACAGCCACAGAAGCTGCATTTCTGTAAGTGCTTATGGCTATATTTACATAGACCTTTCTGATAAAGCTTACTTGGTTTTTACCTTTCCTTTTCCATGGCAGCCATGTTGTGCTTGTGAGCCATGAGGAAAGCTTTCCTTAAAGGACCATAGGAAGCTGAAACGTGTTAGTAGAGCGAGGCACTGTATAATGCCGGCCTACCCATATAAGCATGGTTACAAAAATACTGTATAGTTACTGTGTACATTCATAGGAACCTGATGACCCCAGACAGTATTTTCCTCATGCCTATGTGAGTTGCTTAATGAAAAACAAAGGAAACCCCACTTCTTTGGGCAACTCCTTTAGCAAAGATCCATTTTTAGGGCCCTAATTTCCAGTTATGATTAAACCCAATTATCTGTAAATCTGTATGGTGCATACACCATGGTGTCAGTCATGACAAGTGCAGACTAGTTGCCTATTTGCCCACTTATTAAAGTACAGCTGAGGTGTGAATCCAGTTGTTCCATTTGCTTTACTGGTATTGAATCTTCATTCTCACCTCTACAATGGTGCTCTGTATGACAGTATCACTGCGAGGTGACTGGGAGTTGTCCGAAGGGCCTTTACATGAAGCTCCGATGTGGGTGGTTTTAGCTGTCATGGTGAAAGTTATCGCTCCTATAGGGTGTAAGAAAAATGGGACATTAGGGAGGTGGTGAGGGATGGTGAAGTGAAGAAATGAAGGTAAGACAGGATAGGAGCTAAAGGGAAGTCAAGGAAATAAAATGAATGGGCCAATTTATAAATTGGCTCTAGAGAGGTCAGTTCTTTAGAGGGAGACTTCAATTGTCCCTGATTTAACAGTTCTAAAACAATTGTATAGACACTAGTTCTCTGATACTAAGGGTATATATCAGAAGGGTATACTCTCTAACTGTGCTTAATTGCTAAACCTGGTAATTTCTGATACCATTTAGCAAGGGTTTTCTCAAAGACAGATAAACTGCAAGGAAGTTCTCAGGGTACAGAGTCAGAAGAAGAGACACAATGAAAATGAGCATATTAGTATGACCCTTATGTAATTATAATGTAAAAGGCTGCAGTGGAGCCAATGGGGGGGGGGTGACAACTCCTACCTAGTGATTTAGCATTTACATTCCAAGAGAAGGAGGCCCTCTGTCTTGGGCTCAAACATGTGTTCTGCTCCCCTTGTTGTAGAGTGGCGGTGTAATCTGCTGAAGGCTTCATTGTCGCTTCGACCTGCACAAAACAAATGCATAGGAAGTCTGATATAGACCAGGGCACAGCGAGGAGCAGAAAGCATGCTATGGTTCCAAAATGGTGGGCCTTGCCACCCCTGAGAGACCTTAAGCAGTAGCTAGGCATGTTCAGCCCAAGGGCTTTTTGGGTGAGACTTGTGGAGGGGGCCTGTTTAATGCTTTGGATACATCTGAGGCCCCAGCTTGAAGGAGAATTAGGGAGAGGTTTAAGATAAACAATTATTTAATGTCCTTTATGGAACTATATTCATGGAATTATGGCTAAGTGACTGATTTTTTCCTACTTTTGTAACTAAAGGCGGCCATACACATAATGATCCGCTTGCCTAGCGAGGTCGCCAAGCGAGTGGATCTTCTCCTAATCAATATTCACATCTACGGGTGGGCGATATAGGGGGAATTTAGGCTAATCGATCGAATTAGAATGACTGTTAAGAGTGCAGTCAGTTCGGGGACCGCATCAACGAGCCGATGCGGTCCCCGATCCGACTAAATCTTTTAACCTGCCCAATCGATATCTGGACAATTTCAGACCAGATGTTGGTCGGGCTGGTCCAAGGGACCGATACGGGAAGCTGCAATCGCCAGTGAATGGCCACCTTAAGTTATGAACTAAGGGGGTCCCCACCAAAGGTTAGATCTCAAAGGTGGGCCTAAATCAAAATCCAAACTACACAACACCTGTAGGATATAACTGCTGATTGGTTGCTTATGGCCCAAACAAACCTTTTATACTCAAAAGGCAAATCATTCATTACAACATCAAAATAAAAAGCTTGCATGAAATGTCCTTTATAATCGTACCATCTATTGTGTGTTAAACCTTCATTTCATTTCAGCTTTAAAAACCCAAGGCAGTATAGCTAGATGTAAAGACTACAAGAGCAGTCAGAGAAAAAAGGTTGGGTGTAGTTGCAAAGAAAATTACCGTCATTTACCTTGACGTATTTATCCAAGTAGTTGGCCACAACTGCAGTTAGGACCAGAGTTTCTCCTCTGACAAAGGAATAAGGTAATGAAACCTCCAAAAAAAAAGGGAGGTAGGAGGTAAGGTTGGATGGATATTTGGTCAACCCAATGCCTTTCTCTTCTGACATACAGAACATAGATCCTTGCCATTGGGTGATGGTGTCTGGGACCTTCTCTGTGACTGTCAGTGCACCAGTATTGCTGAGAAAGGATAGACAAATTTAACCATTAGAAGGCTAGGCAGGTCAATGGGCTCAGTGGTTCTTTGCAGTTTGGGAAAAGGTCTTCAGTTAGTAGATCTGCAAATCTTTTATGAAGCTCTTGCTAACTGGTCTTATCGCTGAGGAACTTTGGATCACTGGAGCACTGGAATCTTACATGGTGTAGCTTTTCAGGGTTGGCGATCACCATAAAGACCATTGTGAAATGGTCAAATATTTACACATGTTTCTTATGTGCATTCCCTGTAGGGCCGTGACAGACAGGGAGATTAGTCGCCCGTGCAAAATTTCCCTTGTCGCGGGCAACTTATCTCCCCAAAATGCCATCTCAACAGGTAGAATGTAAATTGCCGGTGGGATGGCATATATGGCGCGTTGATTTGCCCAAATCGGCGAAGTTGTCTTGAGAGGAAACTTCTGTGATTTCGGCGCCGCGAATGCCATCCCACCGGCAATTTACATTCTTTTTTTTTTTTTGAAAGGTATATTTTATTGCTTTTCATACAAACAAAACATAAAGTAACACACTTAACATTACATTAAAGAGAATATGCTGGTCTTTCTTTTCAGGTCTGTCATTAAGGCTTGTTACAAATATCAAAGGGGAAGATGTGACAATATAAGGTTTAAGCATGATTCTGGCAGCAGTTACATAAGATTGGATTCATCTACCTACTGAGCTAAATGCTCAGGATGTGATGGAGAGGAGTGGAAGAGTGCCGGGGGTTTTACCATGTGAGTGGGAGTGGAGTCCTTCAGTTTCCCTCCAGGTCACACCAAGGGCCCCACACTTTATTGAATTTATCGGGCGCGCCCCTATTCTCGTATGTGAGTTTGTACAGAGGAACAACAGCATTCACTAGATTCTTCCAGGCTGTAACGGTGGGGAGGGTAGTGCCCATCCAATGCATTGCAACTGTTTTTTTGGCATAGAACAGCAATATTCTGTAGCGTAGCCGGGAGCTATTTTGGGCAATTATAGTATCTAGAACTCCTAGCAAGCAGGTTTCAGGAGCAGTCACAGTGGGGAAGGCTAAGTTGTTTGACAGATATTTGGTCACTGCTGACCAGAATTTTGCAATATGGGGGCATGACCAGATCATGTGAAAAAAGTTAGCTGAGCTTGCTGCACATCTCGGGCAGCGATCTGTTGGGGTACGGCCCATCTGATGCAACCTTAGTGGTGTGATATACAGGTGGTGAAAGATTTTGTATTGTATTAGCCTGTGGCAATTTACATTCTACCCGGTGAGATGGCATTTCGAGGAGATTTGTCTCAGGCGACTAATCTCCCCGTCTGCAACGGCCCTTACTGGACAGTCAGAAGAATCTTTTACTACTGGTATCCAGCCAATGGGGTACATTGACCAAAAAGGGAATACTGGATCTAAATGAACTTTTGTGAACTCTCTTAGGTAAATATGCTGTGGAAAAGTGATCAGTCTGTTTGTTCACGACTCTGTAATAAGCAGATACTCACTCAACAGTGGCAAAGTCGAATTTCCAGACTTCGGGGAAGAACTTTCTCACGGTTTCAACAGGTGCAGCCTTGGCTGAGGAGACGCCTGCTAAAGAGAGAGTATTATATATTGACCATGGCTGCTTGTAACCAGTCACTTCATTCCACTGCTGTCGTCTTCACATGTAGCACCCACCACCCCACAAGGTTGGTATTTTTTTTTATCTCTGCCAGTATCTGAGCCCGTAAATATCACTTTTTGGAGTTATATTATTCCTCTCAGAAAAAAACACCCATTCTTTCTTTCCCATACTATTTGTACTCGCTTCCACTTGTACATGAATCAAGCCCTTTATTTTTGGCCAACCTTGACTACTTCTCTTGATACGGTCAATCCATGTGGGAGAAAGGTATTCCCACTCAATAAATAAAGTCATACAATACAGAGTAGTAGAACACAGATTACCTGCACCCATTCCATCTGCCATAAAAGTAAATCGCTCTGCCATACCCATCGGCCGCGCTGCATTTAAAAATACAGGTCTGCCTCCACCCCACACATTTTGCCCACACACCTCTGGTTTGTGCAGTGATACATTGGTCACAAATATCAAGCCGATACTCTGGGGGAAAGTAAGAAACAATGTTATGTTATTAAATAAGTTAATTTATTTTATTCAGAGCTTAACTACAGGATAAGAACACCAACCTATAAACTGGCGGGGTTGGTACTTTGTTATGTTTCTAGTGAAGACCAAAACAAATGAATGAGACAACAGCCATATTTATTATAGTTTAGTGAATAGATGTACCACCACAGACCCACCAAGGTCCAAAGGTTTAAAGGTTCATTTGGCACTGATGGCCCATCATATGTGCACTCACAGGCTTGGTTTTAGATAATTTCCACAATCTTTCCATAAGAAGATCCATTGCTATATTTTGAAGACGATCGTCTATATAACAGTTATATAGACAGCTATTAAAGGATAAGTAAACCTTAAATAATGTCAAAATGCTCAGCATAATTAACATTCATTATTTATTATTATCAGTTTTAAAGCAAAAACCGAGAAGGGTTCTGATGTTGCTCTGCTCAGGAAAGAGATCAGAAGCCTCAGAGGCCCTTTCCCATCTGCGTCCGGAGCAAAATCAGAACCCTTCTCTGTTTTCCTTCTGAAGGGATATCTCTCTGGCTGTGCAGTTACAGGAACTGACCAGTAGGTGGCACTTAATAAAAACTTTAATAGCTCTGAAACAAAAAAATTATGAATGAATGTAAAAGTGGTTTTACATTATTTCAAAGGTTTACTTATTCTTTAAAATAAAAAATACACACAGATACCACCATATTTAGCTTCTGGGGCATTCACTGATGGCTGAAATTGATAAAGTGCCCATTTTTGGCACAAAATGCGTCAGAATGTTTATGTTTGAGATGCTTTTTCTTTGAATAAAAATAAATTTGTTCCACTGGCACTAGTTGTTCTAGTGCCAGCGTGGTTTTCTCATTTTGGGTATTTTTGTTTTGCTGTGAGCTGAAGGAGTTTGGAGGTTTGGGCACCTGGACCCCTTATACTTGGCCAGGATAACCCTTCTATGTAGTGGTCTCATAAAGTTTGTGTATTGCGAAGATGTCAGAGGTGGCATTCGTCTGCAGTAATCAATGAAGGTATTCGTAAAAAACTCACTTTGAAGTCATTATATGTGTATCCTTCCCCTGGAAAGCTCACTGGCTGATAAAATAAACCATTCATCATGACTCTTTGGTTGGGGTCAATACAAGGAGGAGCTGGAGGCTCTACATTATATTGTCCCACATAATATCCATTGAGGCTGAGGTATCGCAGAGCATTGTATATCTGCAACAGACAGAAATGATCAGCATTGACTTGATGGAACAAACTCTTCTAATTTTTTTAATATTCTGACCCACTTTCTAATGTAGTACTGAACTGTTTTTAAGGTGAAATAGGCCCCCAGTACATATTCAGGGTATGGAATGGATCAGTATTTTACTACACACAAATATAACACCCCTCTTGTCTGTGGAAGAGGCACAGCCGCACCTACAGGATAAGTGGGGATAATAGCCTCTGGGAAGGGACTGGGGCTGTGGGATAGCAGGTATAGTAGGGAGAGATGGTGCCTATAGTAGCAGTGGGGGGATAATAGCCTCTGGGAAGGGACTGGGGCTGTGGGATAGCAGGTATAGTAGGGAGAGATGGTGCCTATAGTAGCAGTGGGATAATAGCCTCTGGGAAGGGACTGGGGCTGTGGGATAGCAGGTATAGTAGGGAGAGATGGTGCCTATAGTAGCAGTGGGGGATAATAGCCTCTGGGAAGGGACTGGGGCTGTGGGATAGCAGGTATAGTAGGGAGAGATGGTGCCTATAGTAGCAGTGGGGGGATAATAGCCTCTGGGAAGGGACTGGAGCTGTGGGATAGCAGGTATAGTAGGGAGAGATGATGCCTATAGTAGCAGTGGGGGGGATTAAAGCCTCTGGGAAGGGACTGGGGCTGTGGGATAGCAGGTATAGTAGGGAGAGATGGTGCCTATAGTAGCAGCGGGGGGATAATAGCCTCTGGGAAGGGTCTGGGGCTGTGGGATAGCAGGTATAGTAGGGAGAGATGGTGCCTATAGTAGCAGTGGGGGGATAATAGCCTCTGGGAAGGGACTGGGGCTGTGGGATAGCAGGTATAGTAGGGAGAGATGGTACCTATAGTAGCAGTGGGGGGATTATAGCCTCTGGGAAGGGACTGGGGCTGTGGGATAGCAGGTATAGTAGGGAGAGATGGTGCCTATAGTAGCAGTAGGGGGGATAATAGCCTCTGGGAAGGGACTGGGGCTGTGGGATAGCAGGTATAGTAGGGAGAGATGGTACCTATAGTAGCAGTGGGGGGATTATAGCCTCTGGGAAGGGACTGGGGCTGTGGGACAGCAGGTATAGTAGGGAGAGATGGTGCCTATAGTAGCAGTGGGGGGATAATAGCCTCTGGGAAGGAACTGGGGCTGTGGGATAGCAGGTATAGTAGGGAGAGATGGTACCTATAGTAGCAGTGGGGGGATTATAGTCTCTGGGAAGGGACTGGGGCTGTGGGACAGCAGGTATAGTAGGGAGAGATGGTGCCTATAGTAGCAGTGGGGGGGATAATAGCCTCTGGGAAGGGACTGGGGCTGTGGGATAGCAGGTATAGTAGGGAGAGATGGTGCCTATAGTAGCAGTGGGGGGATAATAGCCTCTGGGAAGGGACTGGGGCTGTGGGATAGCAGGTATAGTAGGGAGAGCTGGTGCCTATAGTAGCAGTGGGGGCATAATAGCCTCTGGGAAGGGACTGGGGCTGTGGGATAGCAGGTATAGTAGGGAGAGATGGTGCCTATAGTAGCAGTGGGGGGATAATAGCCTCTGGGAAGGGACTGGGGCTGTGGGATAGCAGGTATAGTAGGGAGAGATGGTGCCTATAGTAGCAGTGGGGGCATAATAGCCTCTGGGAAGGGACTGGGGCTGTGGGATAGCAGGTATAGTAGGGATAGATGGTGCCTATAGTAGCAGTGGGGGCATAATAGCCTCTGGGAAGGGACTGGGGCTGTGGGATAGCAGGTATAGTAGGGAGAGATGGTGCCTATAGTAACAGTGGCGGGATAATAGCCTCTGGGAAGGGACTGGGGTTGTGGGATAGCAGGTATAGTAGGGAGAGATGGTGCCTATAGTAGCAGTGGGGGGATAATAGCCTCTGGGAAGGGACTGGGGCTGTGGGATAGTAGGTATAGTAGGGAGAGATGGTGCCTATAGTAGCAGTGGGGGGATAATAGCCTCTGGGAAGGGACTGGGGCTGTGGGATAGCAGGTATAGTAGATATACTGTAGAAGGGGCCTAACATAGGCACTTCCTATGAAATGTTCTTATGAATATAAGTTCTGAGCCATGTTACAAATAACCACCCTTCCCATCTCGTCTGTAGGCTTCAAGAACTTTTCAGTTACTTACTAGACTGAGGATACTGTAGCTTCATCAGAAACCTGAATATATTTTATCCCATTTATTTTATTATCTACTACCACAAATATCCATATTTCCATTCACTCACCACCTCTGGTGTGAGTTGTCCATTCTGACTGAGGAGGAGAGTGCTGGAGTCAACAATCTTGAGTCCACACATGGATTTGGGATCTGCTTTTAGCTTCAACTTAACGTTTGATCCCGGCATTCCTTCCGCCTCAGAGAAACTCAAGGAAACCTTAAGAACACAAGAGACTGTGGATTAAAAGAAAAAACAGGAGCCCGGCAATAAAACAGAAGATCCCGCCGCGAGCTTCTTCTATAGATAATGCACCAGCCTTGGTGTTTGGCTACGGGAACACTGCGGCACCATCTTTTCTCACCTCCAGTAAAGTCCAAGTATAAGCTTGGCTTGCCACATGGTTGTTATAGAAATTCTAGCAAGTCTTAGTTAAGACAAATAAGGCATTATTGGGCATTTTGTATAGAAAAGGTGCACTGTACTGCACAGAACGTGTATATGTGGCTCTCTGGGCTGTGCCTAAGAATCTGCCAACCTTTACAGAGTATTTGTCTTTTTAAAAAGGTCTTCTGTCTGGGCACACTATTAGCGTTTAAACGAAAACTATCCCCCCAGAATGAATACTTAACCAACAGTTTATATTATGTTAAGTGGCCTATTCAAGAATTGTGACAAACTGGAATATATATATCAGTAAATATTGCCCTTTTACATCCTTTCCCTTCGGCCGCCATTTTGTGATGGGCTGTGTGCTCCTTCAGGGATCAGCTGACAGGAAGTGATGCAGCTCTAACTGTAACAGGAAGTAGTGTGGGAGCAAAAGGCAAAACTCTGCCCATTCATTGGCTGATGGGACCTAGCATGTATGTGTGCCTTGGCTTGATTGTGTGCACTGTGAATCCTATGATCCCAGGGAGCGGCCCTTAATTGTTAAAATGGCAATTTTCTATTTAGAATTACCCAATAGCACATACTACTAATCAAGTATATTTATATGAAAATGGTTTATTTAGATGAAGCAGGGTTTTACATATGAGTTGGTTTATGCAATATATTTTTTATAGAGACCCACACTGTTTGGGGGAATAGTGTTCCTTTAATGAATGGCAAAAGAAGTAAGACTTGATCATCACTCACATGTGATTGGTTACCTACTTGGTTTTCAAAGCAGTTTTCCACATTAAGATGGATAGTTTCTTCAATGACTTCAGAATCCAATAAGCTGTACACAACGACATTAGCACCGGGGGCCAACTCTGAAGACACCGGAATATCAAAGCTGAAGGAACCACGCCGAGCTGTCAGTAGAGAGGAAGACTCTTAAAGAAGACGGAGCTGTTTTATGACCAGCCTGCCTATCATATCAGTGATGCATGATAATAATATTTACATCTTAAATCATTTCCCAAGATCTTCCAAGCAACGCGCGCTGAGCTACTCACATTTGCTCACATCCACCGAGTGGCTGCCGCTGTCTACGATCTTGACTTTTGACATCACCTGTAGAGTTAAATGGATATTTCCATTCACATATGTTCCATATCAAATGCTTGGAGCTATCCTGCTCAACACAGTATATAAAAAAGAATATGACAAACGCCATTCACATTGGGTTGCCAGCTAAACCATTTATGGGGCCTCCTACACTATTTTTCCACTGGTGCCCTTTGTTGAAACATCTCTGTTGAAACACTTACCAAATGGTAGAAAGAGACTGTGTTGACTTTCTCCCCTAGGCCCTCTTTGCTCAGGGAGTAATGCACCTTCATGCTTTGAACCTTCCCACAGCTCAGTTCTTGTTTGGGAGCGTTCATTTGCACGTAGCTTCCCGTACGGGAGTAGAACCTCCCCGCCGAGTAGTAAGCATTGGAGTAACTGGGCACCACCCAGTTGGAATCGGCACATGTCTCAGTGTTCTTGTAATTGGCCTGGTAAGAGCAGAGAGTAAAGGGTACAAAGAACATACTATAAAATCTACGGACAATAATTGATACACAAATAGTAATTAACAAACATAAAATAAGAACAGTGGAATAAACAAGCCCCTCACCTGAATATCCAATTGAGTTTGTTCATATTTGGAGGTGTCGATCTCATATGTGGCTTTGCCAGACTGGTCTGTGGTTAGATTCTGGACAGAATTCCCAGCCACGAGCAGCTCAATTTTTTCATTCTTAATTGGTTTTCCAATAGAATTAACCAATGTCATCTGGAAAAAAAAAAAAAGATAACGTGGGGCTTATTCACCACCAGTGGAGGGATTGATGGGATGAACTTCTTTCACAAGTTACTATTAAGATACTTATCCACACCCTAAACCTATGTAATTTAGACTACTACAATCTCTTATTAACTGGCTCCCAGGCTGTTCGTGCCCTGTAACATGTTTAGCAAGACTACAGAATACACACTCCTGCTAACATTTCAAGCCCTTCACTCTTCTGCTCCTCACTTGTCCCCCTATATCCTGCTAGCCATAATGGGGTGCCTTTAGGGTGTCTGTGCCTCATCCAGCAAACCCTATCTTTAGCTCAAAGTGGATCTTACCTTTTATAATATGCCCAATTGCCCACACCTTGTGTCTCATCACCCATTTTCTTGGTAGATTGTAAACTCTATTGAGTAGTGCCCTCTTTTCCTCAGGTACTTTTGTATAAAATGTCTGTATGTTTAATGTATACCCCTCAAATGCAGTGACCCCCAACCAGTGGCTCCCCAATGTGTTGCTCACCAACCCCTTGGATGTTGCTCCCAGTGGCCTTAAAGAAAATGCTTATTTTTGAATTCCTGGCTTGGTGGGAAGTTTTGGTTGCATAAAAAAAATGTACTGCCAAACAGAACATCCTGTAGGCTGCCAGTCCACATACCAAATAACCAATTATAGTGGCACTATAGTGGCTTCTGTTGCTTCCCAATTCTTTTTACATTTGAATATGGTTTGCAGGTAAAAAATATTGGGGATTTCTGCCTTAATGTACACCCCACTTTTGTCTTAACCACCTTCCCTATGGGCCCCAATGACCCCTGCGTCTGCTGCCACCCCCTAAATTGCATGTGTGAATGGTGTTGAAAGTTTAGGGGTCGATAAGGGACAGGAGGGGGGACAAAGGTGCTAAATATTCATTCCTTGAGAGATCAACAGAACATAACAGACACTTACTGAAACAGGATATGGAATCCCCGGTTTGTAGAAGGGCCGCATAACTTCATTATCAAAAGTAACCTGGGCTACTTGGCTGGTTACAGAGATGGATCTTGATTCTTTCACCTGGACTCCTGTAAGCAGGGAAATACTGACTTAGAACATCATCGTCTTAAGCCACTAAGAAATATGTATGTCAAGATAAAATGGTGGAGTAAGGTTAAACTGGAACAATAAGTATAGTTATTATCTTAGATTTTAGTTCATTTGTGCTTAGCGCACAAAAGCAGAATGAAAAGTTAAAATCGCTGGGGGTGCCAAATGAGCCCAATTGTAGCCCCATTGGACTCTGAAACCCCCCCAGTCCGACACTGGGAGTGAAGAAAGGAGATTGGAAGAGGATCACTTGCCTGCATGTACCCTTGGCCAGTGGGTTTTTTTGCAAACAGGAGCACCGGCCCGGGGTATCAGGTAAGTGAACACAATCACTGGGGAGATCATACCTGCTGTACAATACTGCACATCTGAGTCATCAGATTAAAAAAATTGACAATAATTAACTAGCAGAAGGTAAGTACTGAAATAAACCCATCAAACAAAGGCCTTTGTGGCAGGGAGAGGTTTCTGGGCATGGTACAATCAGGGTTGCCCCTAATACACACACACATACACTTTTTACCTGTCCCCTCCTCGGTCACAGTTACATCAAGGTTAAGGTTCATTGAAAATCCACCCCGATCTAGCTGGAACTGGCTCAAGTCAATATTTTGGCTGAAATTCCCATCTGAAGACATCTGGAATGCAGGACATTAAGTTCAGATTGATGTTGTGAAGTCAAACTGCATAAGTTAGAAAACATGATGGAGCTTTTCTAAAGGTGAATGGCACTCAACAATTTCTGACCCAAAATACCAACAAATGTATTTGTAGCTGTAATATTGGTGTGTAGGCGCTACACATTAGAACTGCTTTCAGCAGGGTCGATTCTGGACATATCGCCGCCTCAGGCGGCTCCTAGATGCCGCCCCCCCCGCTCCCCAGCGCTTACCTTCTGAGCGCAGGAGCGGGTCCAGGGGCGGTGAGATCACCGGAAATTCGGCTCTTAAAGTTACCAGGAGCGGCTTTTTGCCGCCCCTGGTAACTGGGGCGCTTCTGCCGCTAAGCTATTGTTTCTCCTACTCCCATGTAACTGGAGGAGTCCCAAACCGGACTTGGATTTCTTACTATTGAGTGCTATTCTGATACCTACTGGGAGCTGCTATCTTGCTCCCTTCCCATTGTCCTGCTGATCGGCTGCTGGGGGTGAGGGTTGCAGTGATATCACTCCAACTTGCAGCGCAGCAGTAAAGTGTGAGTGAAGTTTATCAGAGCACAGGTCACATGGCTGTGCACCCTGGGAAATGAAGAATATGGCTAGCCCCATGCCCCACAGGGGAAGGATAAGTAATAATGACCACATAAGGCATGAATTGTCCAAGCAGTTTAGTTATTTCTGCCCAGTCCATACGTGATCCCTTTAAATGGTCATATTGGTAAATTACTGAAATTATGGATAATGACCGTAACCCTAGCTTCACCAAGGTATATCTAGCTTACCTGGAATGAAAACTGGCTACATTCAGACTCTCTTTCTTAGCTGGGCCCTTGCAGTACTGTGTGGAGGAACACACCACTCATCTGCATAAACCGTGGGTCCTTCTAGGATTATTTACTTAGGTATGGTAAAGCTTTCTGTAGAATAAATACAGAGTTCTAGCTTGCACTAATATGGCTAATCTATTGGAATGAAAATGCCAAACTGCCTGTCCTACTCCTTTAAGATATACTTATGGAATACCAGCTAGTGGTCTGGATCCCCTCCAGTGCAAACTGGAGTTCCTTTCCAAACTGTGGTCTCTTTACTTTAAGACCAGTAATAACTTGGGAGAGCTACCTCCAACTACCAACCCTAGTTTAGAGCAGAAGGCTGCTGTTTTTAAGACCGTTGGTCAGAGTCCCTGTTCTCCGACGTCACAAAAGGGGTTGTACCTATAAACTACTCTCTTTACTGGGAATCCCAAGAGACATCCATCCCTATCAGAAGATGGAGGCCAACAAGAAAAGACCTGGGCTATCAGTCTCTATATTAAACTGTAACAGGAAATAGTCATACATTCCCTGGATTAATAGGGGAATAACTATCCCACCCAGGTAACTACAGAGACAAGAAGGAAAAGCCTTTGTATGAGATGGACCAAGCCATAGGGGCATGTATGGGTCCCTATATAGCTAAGGATCTCTACTGGGGTTGTAGATTACTGAACACCTAGGGAACGTGATAGAATTTCAGTTCTGGTGGCTGAGAACTTGTGAATACAGTAGTGTGCATCTTCAGGATGCTGTGCATTCGCCTACTTCAACATGGATTCCCTTACCTGCCCTGTAATATGACTGCAGATGCCTTCTGGATTCCTATTGCAGTTGTTTCCAGGATAATAAGAACTATATTGTCTGCAAAGCTTGCCACTGATTTTCCCTGGGACTCCCTGGCCATATGTATATCTGGGGAAGAGCAGTGATTGGGTTATTTAAAGAGGAAAGCCATATGTTGAAATAAACTTCATTTTACCAGATTATCGGTCATAACAGGTTAAATACAAGATAATATAATATATAATGGGCTGTTCAAAAAAGATGTGCTTGTGAGTGACCATTTTGTGGTCTGATGGGGCCTGGTTATGGTCTCCCCTAAACCCCACACACAAAAATGAGTGAACAGCCTCTTTAAAATCCTTCAATACCTGCCACTCTGGTTGTTCAAAGATTAATAGTAAGGCTGCAGCATCCCCTTAATCACTTAGGATTCCTTCTTCTCCTGTAACCCACTCAGCCCCCTTCCTCAGGATTTTACGTTGGTTGTTGGCTACTGAGCATGCTCAGTTCTTCTCAGCTCAGATTACTAAACTTCTCCCAGTCTAGCAGCAAATAAAGACACAGCATTGCTGGTTCCCATAGAAACTCAGCTCTAGCTGTCTGCTCCTTTTTTTCTCCTAACCTCCTATCCTGAGCTCAGCTTAACCATCACAGTGCTCAATCAAAGCAGAATTGTTTATCAAATGAAGTTCTGCCTGTGTAA
Organism: Xenopus tropicalis; assembly: GCF_000004195.4. Classification (NCBI taxonomy): domain Eukaryota; kingdom Metazoa; phylum Chordata; class Amphibia; order Anura; family Pipidae; genus Xenopus; species Xenopus tropicalis. The sequence continues at coordinate 8,847,416 of NC_030683.2, read as the reverse complement.
GCCTGCATTCTTGGTAACATTTTCACTGAATAAGGGTCTTTGTGCACATGTGCTGTTTGCAGATTTAAACATAGCTGATGATGAGGGAAAATGGCCGCCGGGTGTAAGCTGCTATTTATTAGCCTTTACAGGTACAGAGGAAAATAATGATTGGTGCAATATAATACTAAAATTAAAGCTACTTACTTGGCATTAGCACTGATAGGTACGGTGTGGTCCTGGATTGATACAGTTTTGGGAGCTTCCAATGTCATACTTAATCTAGGCAACACTGTAACACAGAACATTATAAGAGAGAGATATGGAACTCCGGGTATCAGAACTGTCACACAGACAGTCACAGTGCCCCATACTTAGCGCTTAAAGGGGACCCGTCACCCGAAAAAATAATTCCAAATCCCTTTCTATCAGGTTAGTTGAGCAAAATAGACTTTACTTGCATTATATAAACTATTTAGTTTCAGTCTTGGAATTTACAGTCACAGCCAGCAGGCCGGCGCCATTTTGTGTGCACTTATTAAGGCAAAGCTTTGTATCCCCCCAAAATCTTATGCATTTGCCATCTAGGGGATATCTGGGAAGTGCTGAATGGAAAGTTAAAGTAATTGTAATTAAAAATCTGAGCTGTCATTCATATATTGCCTGCCCCGCCTCTATGCCTGCGGCATAGAGGCGGGGCAGGCAATATATGATTGACAGCTCAGATTTTTAAATACATTTATAACAGGTATGGATGATTTCATTTGGGTTTTATGTTTCATTTTTAAAGAACTTTTATTATACAGCTTTTTATATGTGGGTGAGTTAATAGGTTTCTGTCCATCCTACACTAATAGCTGGCCTTGTGGTGCCAGGGCTGGGCTTGTATAGAGACAGGGAAGGAGTATATGTGTATATATATAGCATTGCCATCCCTCCCCATAAAAACAGTTGTACTTTATGGTAACTGCAGTAGAGCGTAACCACGTTGGGTGGCAAGACAAAGCCAAAGCTGTTAATGTTGGAAACTTTTGTAGAGTAATAAAAATACAAAAAAGCCCGGCCCAAGCTACTAAAGCCTGCGAGCTCCTACCTCAGACTGGATTTATGTTCTTGAAAAAATGCAGTGTACTTAACTACACTACAGTGTTTAGACTTGTGCCAAGTAGTCCTCGTGCCACCCCAGGCGCAGTCACTCTATAGTAGTTCATTCTGTACTGAAAACATGCCCGGTTTATATTAGCGCCAGCAATAAGCAGAATCAAAGCAAACAATGCAGCCAGCAGATAGAAAGTCATGCAACAAGTAGATACAAGTTATGCAACAAGCAGAAGCAACACAAACAATGCAACAAGCAGAAACAAAGTAATGCAACCAGAACAACACAAACAATGCAACAAACAGAAACAAAGTAATGCAACCAGAACAACACAAACAATGCAACAAGCAGAAACAAAGTAATGCAACCAGAACAACACAAACAATGCAACAAGCAGAAACAACAAAAAGAACATCAAAAACAATGCAACAAGCAGAAACAACAAAAAGAACATCACAAACAATGCAACAAGCAGAAACAAAGTAATGCAACTAGAACACAAACAATGCAACAAGCAGAAACAACTAAAAGAACAAACACAAACAATGCAACAAGCAGAAACAAAGTAGTGCAACCAGAACAACATAAACAATGCAACAAGCAGAAACAACA